>NC_091357.1:19718551-19731051 GCF_038502225.1 Cherax quadricarinatus
TTACTGTGTCCAATCTCTGGAACATCCTGTCTTTGTCCACCTTGTCAATTCCTCTCAGTATTTTGTATGTCGTTATCATGTCCCCCCTATCTCTCCTGTCCTCCAGTGTCGTCAGGTTGATTTCCCTTAACCTCTCCTCGTAGGACATACCTCTTAGCTCTGGGACTAGCCTTGTTGCAAACCTTTGCACTTTCTCTAGTTTCTTTACGTGCTTGGCTAGGTGTGGGTTCCAAACTGGTGCCGCATACTCCAATATGGGCCTAACGTACACGGTGTACAGGGTCCTGAACGATTCCTTATTAAGATGTCGGAATGCTGTTCTGAGGTTTGCTAGGCGCCCATATGCTGCAGCAGTTATTTGGTTGATGTGCGCTTCAGGAGATGTGCCTGGTGTTATACTCACCCCAAGATCTTTTTCCTTGAGTGAGGTTTGTAGTCTCTGGCCCCCTAGGCTGTACTCCGTCTGCGGTCTTCTTTGTCCTTCCCCAATCTTCATGACTTTGCACTTGGTGGGATTCAACTCCAGGAGCCAATTGCTGGACCAGGTCTGCAGCCTGTCCAGATCCCTTTGTAGTTCTGCCTGGTCTTCGATCGAATGAATTCTTCTCATCAACTTCACGTCATCTTCAAACAGGGACACCTCAGAGTCTATTCCTTCCGTCATGTCGTTCACAAATACCAGAAACAGCACTGGTCCTAGGACTGACCCCTGTGGGACCCCGCTGGTCACAGGTGCCCACTCTGACACCTCGCCACCTACCATGACTCGCTGCTGTCTTCCTGACAAGTATTCCCTGATCCATTGTAGTGCCTTCCCTGTTATCCCTGCTTGGTCCTCCAGTTTTTGCACCTATCTCTCGTGTGGAGCTGTGTCAAACGCCTTCTTGCATTCCAAGAATATGCAATCCACCCACCCCTCTCTCTTATGTCTTACTGCTGTCACCATGTCATAGAACTCCAGTAGGTTTGTGACACAGGATTTCCCGTCCCTGAAACCATGTTGGCTGCTGTTGATGAGATCATTCCTTTCTAGGTGTTCCACCACTCTTCTGCTAATCTTCTCCATGATTTTGCATACTATACATGTCAGTGACACTGGTCTGCAGTTTAATGCTTCATGTCTGTCTCCTTTTTTAAAGATTGGGACTACATTTGCTGTCTTCCATGCCTGAGGCAATCTCCCTGTTTCGATAGATGTATTGAATATTGTTGTTAGGAGTACACATGGCGCCTCTGCTCCCTCTCTCAATACCCATGGGGAGATGTTATCTGGCTCCATTGCCTTTGAGATATCTAGCTCACTCAGAAGCCTCTTCACTTCTTCTTCGGTTGTGTGCACTGTGTCCAGCACATGGTGGTGTGCCCCACCTCTCCGTCTTTCTGGAGCCCCTTCTGTCTCCTCTGTGAACACTTCTTTGAATCTCTTGTTGAGTTCCTCACATACTTCAAGGTCATTTCTTGTTGTCTCTCCTCCTTCCTTCCTTAGCCTGATTACCTGGTCCTTGACTTTGTTTTCCTCCTGATGTGGCTGTACAACAGTTTCGGGTCAGATTTGGCTTTCACTGCTATGTCATTTTCATATTGTCTTTGGGCCTCCCTTCTTATCTGTGCATATTCGTTTCTGGCTCTACGACTGCTCTCCTTATTCTCCTGGGTCCTTTGCCTTCTATATTTCTTCCATTCCCTAGCACACTTGGTTTTTGCCTCCCTGCACCTTTGGGTAAACCATGGGCTCATCCTGGCTTTTTCATTATTCCTGTTACCCTTGGGTACAAACCTCTCCTCAGCCTCCTTGCATTTTGTTGCTACATATTCCATCATCTCATTAACTGGCTTCCCTGCCAGTTCTCTGTCCCACTGAACCCCGTTCAGGAAGTTCCTCATTCCTGTGTAGTCCCCTTTCTTGTAGTTTGGCTTCATTCGTCCTGGCCTTCTTGCTTCTCCCTCCACTTGTAGCTCTACTGTGTATTCGAAGCTTAAAACCACATGGTCACTGGCCCCAAGGGGTCTTTCATATGTGATGTCCTCGATATCTGCACTACTCAAGGTGAATACTAAGTCCAGCCTTGCTGGTTCATCCTCTCCTCTCTCTCTTGTAGTGTCCAGTAGTTTTCCAGTACCACCTCCATCATCTTAGCCCTCCATGTATCTTGGCCCCCATGCGGGTCCAAGTTCTCCCAATCTATCTCCTTGTGGTTAAAGTCACCCATGATCGGGAGCTTTGCCCTGCATGCATGAGCTCTTCTGTGTGTGTGTGTGTGTGTGTGTGTGTGTGTGTGTGTGTGTGTGTGTGTGTGTGTGTGTGTGTGTGTGTGTGTGTGTGTGTGTGTGTGTGTGTGTGTGTTTGTGTGTGTGTGTGTGTTTGTGTATGTGTGTGTGTGTGTGTACTCACCTAATTGTACTCACCTAATTGTGGTTGCAGGGGTCAAGACTCAGCTCCTGGCCCCGCCTCTTCACTGATTGCTACTAGGTCCTCTCTCTGCTTCCTGAGCTTTATCGTACCTCTTCTTAAAACTTTGTATGGTTCCTGCCTCCACTACTTCACTTGCTAGGCTATTCCACTTCCTGACAACTCTATGACTGAAGAAATACTTCCTAACGTCCCTGTGACTCGTCTGAGTCTTCAGCTTCCAGTTGTGACCCCTTGTTCCTGTGTCCCCTCTCTGGAACATCCTATCTCTGTCCACCTTGTCTATTCCCCTCAGTATCTTGTATGTCGTTATCATGTCTCCACTGACCCTTCTGTCCTTCAGTGTCGTCAGTCCGATTTCCCTCAACCTTTCCTCGTACGACATTCCCCTGAGCCCTGGGAATAGCCTTGTTGCAAACCTTTGTGCTTTCTCTAACTTCTTGACGTGCTTGAACAGGTGTGGGTTCCAGACCGGTGCTGCATACTCCAGTATGGGCCTAACATACACAGTGTACAGTGTCTTGAACGATTCCTTATTAAGGTATCGGAACGCTATTCTCAGGTTTGTCAGGCGCCCGTATGCTGCAGCGGTTATTTGGTTGATGTGTGCCTCCGGTGACGTGCTCGGTGTTATGGTCACCCCGAGGTCTTTCTCCCTGAGTGAGGTCTGTAGTCTTTGTCCACCTAGCCTATACTCTGTCTGCGGTCTTCTTTGCCCCTCCCCAATCTTCATGACTTTACATTTGGCAGGATTGAACTCGAGAAGCCAGTTTCTGGACCACATGTCCAGCCTGTCCAGGTCTCTTTGCAGTCCTGCCTCATCCTCATCCGATTTAATTCTTCTCATCAGCTTCACATCATCTGCGAATAGGGACACTTCAGAGTCTATTCCTTCCATCATGTCGTTCGCATATATCAAAAATAGCACTGGCCCTAGAACTGACCCCTGTGGGACCCCGCTCGTCACAGGCGCCCACTGTGATACCTCTTCACGTACCATGACTCGTTGCTGCCTCCCTGTCAGGTATTCCCTGATCCATTGCAGTGCCCTCCCTGTTACATGCGCCTGATCCTCCAGCTTCTGCACTAATCTCTTGTGGGGAACTGTGTCAAAGGCCTTCCTGCAGTCTAGGAAAAAGCAATCAACCCACCCCTCTCTCTCGTGTCTTACTTCTGTTACCTTGTCATAAAACTCCAGGAGGTTTGTGATACAAGGTTTGCCTTCCATGAACCCATGCTGGTTTTCATTTATAATCTTGTTCCGTTCCAGGTGTTCGACCACTCTCCTCCTGATTATCTTCTCCATGACTTTGCACACAATACATGTCAGAGACAAAGGTCTGTAGTTTAGCGCCTCGTTTCTGTTTCCTTTCTTAAATATGGGGACTACATTTGCTGTCTTCCATTTCTCAGGTAGTTGCCCAGTTTCAAGGGATGTGTTGAAGATTGTGGTTAGAGGCACGCACAGCATCTCTGCTCCCTCCTTCTCTAAGGACCCATGGGGAGATGTTGTCCGGTCCCATCGCTTTTGAGGTATCAAGGTCATTTAGCAGCTTCTTCACCTCCTCCTCGGTTGTTCGTATGTCATCCAACACTTGTTGGTATATTCCCTCTTGATGTTCCCTTCTGTGCTGACTTCCCACAGCCCTTCCTGTCTCTACTGTAAAAACTTCCTTAAATCTCCTGTTCAGCTCCTCACATACCTCCTGATCGTTTCTTGTGAGTTCTCCATCTTCTGTCCTTAATCTGATCACCTGGTCTTTGACTGTTGTCTTCCTCCTGATGTGGCTATACAACAGTTTCGGGTCAGTCTTGATTTTCGATGCTATGTCATTTTCATACTGTCGCTGGGCCTCCCTCCTTACCTGTGCGTACTCGTTCCTGGCTCTGCGACTGATCTCCCTATTTTCGTGTGTTCTCTGTGTGTGTGTTGTGTGTGTGTGTGTGTGCGTGTGTTTGTGGTGTGTGTGTGTGTGTGTGTGTGTGTGTGTGTGTGTGTGTGTGTGTGTGTGTGTGTGTGTGTGTGTGTGTGTGTGTGTGTGTGTGTGTGTGTGTGTGTGTGTGTGATAAAGGACCATAAAAAATAACTTGCTTTTGCTTGTGGAGTCTTTAACAGCTGACCTGCACTGATGCAACACAAGTGTTTAAAGTGTATTACATACATGTACAGCATTAAAGTTGCTGGTCTTAGTAGCCAACACAGTGTTGCAAAGTCCATGTTTATAAAGTTAAAAATGCTAATATCTAGTAGTGGTAATAGTAGTAGCAGCAGCAGCAGCAGCAGTAGTAATAGTTGTAGTAGTAGCAGCAGCAGCAGCAGTAGTAGTAATAGTTGTAGTAGTAGCAGCAGCAGCAGAAGTAGTAGTAGTAGTAGTAATAGTTGTAGTAGTAGCAGCAGCAGCAGCAGTAGTAGTAATAGTTGTAGTAGTAGCAACAGCAGCAGCAGTAGTAGTAATAGTTGTAGTAGTAGCAGCAGCAGCAGTAGTAGTAGTAGTAATAGTTGTAGTAGTAGCAGCAGCAGCAGCAGTAGTAGTAATAGTTGTAGTAGTAGCAGCAGCAGCAGTAGTAGTAGTAGTAATAGTTGTAGTAGTAGCAGCAGCAGCAGCAGTAGTAATAGTTGTAGTAGTAGCAGCAGCAACAGTAGTAGTAATAGTAATAGTTGTAGTAGTAGCAGCAGCAGCAGCAGTAGTAATAGTTGTAGTAGTAGCAGCAGCAGCAGTAGTAGTAGTAGTAATATTTGTAGTAGTAGCAGCAGCAGCAGCAGTAGTAGTAATAGTTGTAGTAGCAGCAGCAGCAGCAGCAGTAGTAGTAATAGTTGTAGTAGCAGCAGCAGCAGCAGTAGTAGTAATAGTTGTAGTAATAGCAGCAGCAGTAGTAGTAATAGTTGTAGTAGCAGCAGCAGCAGTAGTAGTAATAGTTGTAGTAGCAGCAGCAGCAGCAGTAGTAGTAATAGTTGTAGTAGCAGCAGCAGCAGCAGTAGTAATAGTTGTAGTAGTAGCAGCAGCAGCAGTATTAGTAATAGTTGTAGTAGCAGCAGCAGCAGCAGTAGTAATAGTTGTAGTAGCAGCAGCAGCAGCAGTAGTAGTAATAGTTGTAGTAGCAGCAGCAGCAGTAGTAGTAATAGTTGTAGTAGTAGCAGTATCAGCAGCAGTAGTAGTAATAGTTGTAGTAGCAGCAGCAGCAGTAGTAGTAATAGTTGTAGTAGCAGCATCAGCAGCAGTAGTAGTAATAGTTGTAGTAGCAGCAGCAGCAGCAGTAGTAATAGTTGTAGCAGCAGCAGCAGCAGCAGTATTAGTAATAGTTGTAGTAGCAGCAGCAGCAGTAGTAATAGTTGTAGTAGCAGCAGCAGCAGCAGTAGTAGTAATAGTTGTAGTAGCAGCAGCAGCAGCATCAGTAGTAATAGTTGTAGTAGCAGCAGCAGTAGTAATAGTTGTAGTAGCAGCAGCAGCAGTAGTAGTAGTAATAGTTGAAGTAGCAGCAGCAGCAGTAGTAGTAATAGTTGTAGTAGTAGCAGCAGCAGCAGCAGTAGTAGTAATAGTTGTAGTACCAGCAGCAGTAGTAGTAATAGTTGCAGTAGCAGCAGCAGCAGCAGCAGTAGTAATAGTTGTAGTAGCAGCAGCAGCAGCAGTAGTAGTAATAGTTGTAGTAGCAGCAGCAGCAGCAGCAGTAGTAATAGTTGTAGTAGTAGTAGCAGCAGCAGCAGTAGTAGTAATAGTTGTAGTAGCAGCAGCAGCAGCAGCAGTAGTAGTAATAGTTGTAGTATCAGCAGCAGCAGCAGTAGTAGTAATAGTTGTAGTAGCAGCAGCAGCAGTAGTAGTAATAGTTGTAGTAGTAGCAGCAGCAGCAGTAGTAATAGTTGTAGTAGCAGCAGCAGTAGTAGTAATAGTTGTAGTAGCAGCAGTAGTAGTAATAGTTGTAGTAGTAGCAGCAGCAGCAGCAGCAGTAGTAATAGTTGTAGTAGTAGCAGCAGCAGTAGTAGTAATAGTTGTAGTAGCAGCAGCAGCAGCAGCAGTAGTAATAGTTGTAGTAGCAGCAGCAGCAGTAGTAGTAATAGTTGTAGTATCAGCAGCAGCAGCAGCAGCAGCAGTAATAATAGTTGTAGTAGCAGCAGCAGAAGCAGCAACAGCAGTAGTAATAGTTGTAGTTGTAGTAGTAGTAGTAGCAGCAGCAGCAGCAGCAGTAGTAATAGTATTAGTAGCAGCAGTAGTAATAGTTATAGTAGTAGCAGTAGCAGTAGTAATAGTAGTAGCAGTAGCAGTAGCAGCAGTAATACATTAAGTCTTCTATTCCGTTTTTATTTATATATACGTCACAGAGATAAAAAAAAAATTACCCAGTATTTCCACAGAGCAAAATTAATAACTCCTGTACAACCAGATCGACGTATATTGTAAGTAAACCCGCCCCCCCCCCCCCCCGTAGTTTGTGTGTTCATAATTTAGCGGGCGAACGGCAGTTTCCAAGTCATTTGTCAAGAGACGGGCAGACGCCTCTCTTGTTTATCTCTGGCATCTCCCACGTGTTTCGTGAGAACTCTGTAAACATTGTCCTCCGACACTGACACCTCCTCCCATAACTCAGATTATTTTAACTGTAATATCAAGGTAGCGGACATTATTTAAAGGTCCCCTTGATGTAGCTGGTATATGTGAGGGTAGTGTGACGGCAAGTGAAAAAATAAATACCGAGAAATAGAGGCAAGGGGAGAAAATGTTTGAGATGCTGGGAAAGTGGCAACAATTGCGCGCCGGAACATGACAACATAAATCAGCTGAGATGCGCGCCAGAATGTCAGGTGGACAATGGTCTCTATGATGACGTCACGCGCGCACCATCCACGCCCCGACAATCCATCAGAGCAAGAGGCTAGGACTTTATGGAGGAGCCTACTAGGGGGAGAGGGGTGCTAGGACATTAGGGAGAGAGAGGTTCGCACGGTGACGTGAGGAACCACGGATAGGCCTATGGAAATGCTACGTAAGGCAGTTCTCATGGATTGTGTAGGTCTGTACTGTCAAGTGCTGGTGCTGGTAATAACAGTGTGTGTGTGTGTGTGTGTGTGTGTGTGTGTGTGTGTGTGTGTGTGTGTGTGTGTGTGTGTGTGTGTGTGTGTGTGTGTGTGTGTGTGTGTGTGTGTGTTTAATAATTTTTTGTCCTTTATTTACATGGTTAAAAAATTATATTTACAGAAGAAGAACAATGTTGATGTTCCGTCTACCAGCTCTTCACTCCTGTGTATACCTACTCAGTTATCCGTCGTGTGTATACCTGCTCAATTTACACTCCTGCGTAGACCTACTCAGTGTTCACACCTGCGTATATCTGCTCAATTTACACTCCTGTGTATACCTACTCAAAACTCCCTCATGTGTATGCCAACTTACTTATCCCTCGTGTGTATACCTATTCAAAACTCCCTCATGTGTATGCCAACTTACTTATCCCTTGTGTGTATACCTATTCAAAACTCCCTCATGTGTATGCCAACTTACTTATCCCTCGTGTGTATACCTATTCAAAACTCCTTCATGTGTATGCCAACTTACTTATCCCTCGTGTGTATACCCATTCAAAACTCCTACATGTGTATGCCAACTTACTTATCCCTCGTGTGTATACCTATTCAAAACTCCCTCATGTGTATGCCAACTTACTTATCCCTTGTGTGTATACCTATTCAAAACTCCCTCATGTGTATGCCAACTTACTTATCCCTTGTGTGTATACCTATTCAAAACTCCCTCATGTGTATGCCAACTTACTTATCCCTTGTGTGTATACCTATTCAAAACTCCCTCATGTGTATGCCAACTTACTTATCCCTTGTGTGTATACCTATTCAAAACTCCCTCATGTGTATGCCAACTTACTTATCCCTCGTGTGTATACCTATTCAAAACTCCCTCATGTGTATGCCAACTTACTTATCCCTTGTGTGTATACCTATTCAAAACTCCTTCATGTGTATGCCAACTTACTTATCCCTCGTGTGTATACCTATTCAAAACTCCCTCATGTGTATGCCAACTTACTTATCCCTCGTGTGTATACCTACTCAAAAAATCCCTCGTGTGTATGCCTACTCAACATTCACTCTTCCCGGTGTAAGCCAAGCTCTCTGAATTATTTTTATAGTATAAAAAAGCTCTAAATCTGCAAGGGTGACACGGCTCTATGTAAGTGACAGAAGGTAAGTGTTCCTCTTAAGTGCTCCCTGTCATCTGACTGAAGAGTTCTGCCGAGGGAGCCCCCGGGGAGGGAGCATCTCAGACTAATTTTTTTTAGACGTTTTTTCGACGTTTTGCTTGACGTCGATTTAAAAGGTGTTTCGCTTTTTATGTATTTATTTCATTTATTTGAAGTTAATTTTGGTTACATGTCGGTGGTTGTGTTGTTAGTGTTGTTGTTGGTGCTAGCAGTGGTGGTGTTAGTAGTGGTGGTGCTAGTAGTGGTGGTGGTGCTACTAGTGGTGGTGGTGCTAGTAGTGGTGGTGGTGCTAGTAGTGGTGGTGGAGCCAGTAGTGGTAGTGGTGCTAGTAGTAGTGGTGGTGGTGCTAGTAGTGGTGGTGGTGCTAGTAGTGGTGGTGATGCTAGTAGTAGTGGTGGTGATGATGCTAGTAGTAGTCTCGAAGGAGTAGTGTTGTTAGTAGTAGTGGTGGTGGTGATACTAGCCGTAGTCTCGAAGGAGTGGTAGTGATAGTAGTAGTCTTGAAATAGTAGTAGTGGTGGTGGTAGTCATCAAGTAGTAGTGATAGTGTAGTAGTAATAGTCTTGAAGTAGTAGTAGTAGTAGTGGTGATAATATAGTGCTAGTGGTGCTAGTAGTAGTAGTGGTGATAATATAGTGGTAGTGGTGCTAGTAGTAGTAGTGGTGATAATAGTGGTAGTGGTACTAGTAGTAGTAGTGGTGATAATATAAGCGTTGAGGCAGTGGTGGTGGTGGTGGGGTGATGGTGCGGTGGTGGTGGTGAGTGGTGGTGGAGTAATGCGGCAGCGGCAGCGGCAGTGGTGGTGGTGGTGTGGTAGTGGGAAGTGGGTGATGAAGGTGGCGGTGGTGGTGAGTGGTGGTGCGGTGGTGGTGGTAATGGCAGTGGTGGTGGTGGTAGGTGGTGGTGGCAGTGAGGTAGTGTGAAGTGGGGGTGATGGTGCGGTGGTGGTGTTAGTGGTGGTGGTGTAATGCAGCGGCAGCAGGTAGTGAATGGTGGTAGTGGTACTAGTAGTAGTAGTGGTGATAATATAAGCGTTGAAGTATTGGTAGCATTGATAGTTGTAGTGATAGTACCCATATTAAAGTGATAGTATTAGTAGAAGTAGTTGTAGTGGTAGCAGTAGTAGTAGTAGAAGTAGAAGTAGAGGTGATAGTAGCAGTAGTAGTAGTATTAGTAGTAGTAGTAGTAATAGCAGCAGCAGCAGCAGTAGTAGTAGTAGTAGTAGTAGTAGTAGTAGTAGTAGCAGTAGTAGTAGTAGAAGTAGAGGTGATAGTAGCAGTAGTAGTATTAGTAGTATTAGTAGTGGTAGTAGTAATAGCAGCAGCAGCAGTAGTAGTAGTAGTAGTAGTAGTAGTAGTAGTAGCAGTAGTAGTAGTAGTAGTAGTAGTAGTAGTAGTAGTAGCAGTAGTAGTAGTGTATCTTTACTGTGCAGCCAGAACTGGACACTGTTTCAATACGTATACGCAGTCTCTCTCTCTCTCTCTCTCTCTCTCTCTCTCTCTCTCTCTCTCTCTCTCTCTCTCTCTCTCTCTCTCTCTCTCCCACGCACTAACTCTCACTCTTCCCATGAAGGTCTATTAAAGTCACTTGATCATTACCACTATTTGCTACGGCATATTCATTATTCATGATTGTAGCAGTGGGTGGAGCTGGTAACAGCCAGTCACTGTTCCACTGCTCTTTTCCATTCACTGCTGGCCATCGCTCATACACTGGCGCCTCCAACAACCTCACCAAACGGACTCTAAATCCCTTACCTTATTCCCCAGAAATATCTCATTATTACAAGTTTACTCTCTTTTATTCTCCCTCATTTTCTCCCCTGTTTGTAAGAGTTTGCTTTATACAGTAGAGTAAGTGGGTGGGTATGGAGTTAAAAGTATGACGAGGGTAAACATCCCATTGGGTTCCCTCTGCTGGTTTCTCAGCGTCCTACTGCCATCATCACCATCAATATCGACCCCATCATTTACTCCCCATTCATCCCGGTGGTCTCTATGTCCACGGGACGCACGGGTGATGGTCCCGTGCCCCGGGCCCTGCAGGGTACGCCCCTCGTGCCCCTGTGACTAATCAATGTATTAAACATCAATTGACTAACCGGCAACTTTGTTTTACCCGCCAAAAACCATAACTTTTAGCCATTTTCTTTATCACTCGCAAAATTTCCGTAATATTTTTTTTTTACGCATCCATATACCTTTTTTATATCTGTCTTTATCCACCAGGTTAATTTTACCTTAAAAAATGTCCGAAGGGTTAAAATATGAATAAAAAAATTGATTGAAATATTACTTTAGTTTACGCTGAAAATTTCCCGCCAAAACGAGAATTATTGGGACGCGCGTTTTCATTTATTTTTATTTTTTTGGCGAGTGATTTGCAGGCGTTCAATGGTTTATTCATGACGTTCAATGGTTTATTCATAGCGTTCAGTCGCAAGTCAATCACTGAGGTTCACCGGTGAACACATACGTTCACAGTAATAACTTTGATAGTAACAATAGGTAGTTGGGTAGTCAGTTTAAATTACGAATTATTGACTGTTTAAATGCTGATCTCAGCGCTTATTAAGCCCTTTTGATCTATAGGTTTAATAGTAACCTTGTTCAGGCCTATTGGTTTCTAAGTTTAAGGCCTACTTCTAGGTTTAAGGCCTATTGATTTCTAGGTTTCATGTCAAATGAACTCTTGGTAACCATACACAGTAACCATACACAGTAACCATACACAGTAACCATACACAGTAATCATACACAGTAACCATACAGAAACCATACACAGTAACCATACACAGTAACCATACACAGTAACCATACACAGTAATCATACACAGTAACCATACACAGCAATCATACACAGTAACCATATACAGTAACCATACACAGCAATCATACACAGTAATCATACACAGTAACCATACACAGTAACCATACACAGTAACCATATACAGTAACCATACACAGTAATCATACACAGTAATCATACACAGTAACCATACACAGTAACCATACACAGTAATCATACACAGTAACCATATACAGTAACCATACACAGTAACCATACATAGTAATCATACACAGTAACCATACACAGTAACAATACACAGTAACCATATACAGTAACCATACACAGTAATCATACACAGTAACCATATACAGTAACCATACATAGTAATCATACACAGTAACCATACACAGTAACCATACATAGTAATCATACACAGTAACCATATACAGTAACCATACACAGTAACCATACACAGTAATCATATACAGTAATCATACACAGTAACCATACACAGTAACCATACATAGTAATCATACACAGTAACCATATACAGTAACCATACACAGTAACCATACACAGTAATCATACACAGTAATCATACACAGTAACCATATACAGTAACCATACACAGTAACCATACATAGTAATCATACACAGTAATCATACACAGTAATCATACACAGTAACCATACACAGTAACCATACACAGTAATCATACAGTAATCATACACAGTAACCATACACAGTAACCATACACAGTAACCATACACAGTAACCATACACAGTAACCATACACAGTAATCATACACAGTAATCATACACAGTAACCATACACAGTAATCATACACAGTAATCATACACAGTAACCATACACAGCAACCATACACAGTAACCATACATAGTAATCATACACAGTAACCATACACAGTAATCATACACAGTAACCATACACAGTAACTATACATAGTAACCATACACAGTAATCATACACAGTAACCATACACAGTAACCATACACAGTAATCATACACAGTAACCATACACAGTAATCATACACAGCAACCATACACAGTAATCATACACAGTAACCATAC
>NC_091357.1:19736051-19748551 GCF_038502225.1 Cherax quadricarinatus
AATGACGTAAGTGGCTGACAGTGAGTACAAGTGTCTTAAAGTGGGCTGACAGTGAGTACAAATGACTTAAAGTAAGCTGACAGTGGGTACAAGTGTCTTAAAGTGGGCTGACAGTGAGTACAAATGACTTAAAGTGGGTTGGTAGTGAGCACAGGAATGGGTGTCAGCTGAGCTCAGCAGTGTGGTGATAGTGTCAGCTGAGCTCAGCAGTGTGGTGGTGGTGTCAGCTGAGCTCAGCAGTGTGGTAGTGGTGTCAGCTGAGCTCAGCAGTGTGGTGGTGGTGTCAGCTGAGCTCAGCAGTGTGGTGGTGGTGTCAGCTGAGCTCAGCAGTGTGGTGGTGGTGTCAGCTGAGCTCAGCAGTGTGGTAGTGGTGTCAGCTGAGCTCAGCAGTGTGGTGGTGGTGTCAGCTGAGCTCAGCAGTGTGGTGGTGGTGTCAGCTGAGCTCAGCAGTGTGGTAGTGGTGTCAGCTGAGCTCAGCAGTGTGGTGATAGTGTCAGCTGAGCTCAGCAGTGTGGTGGTGGTGTCAGCTGAGCTCAGCAGTGTGGTAGTGGTGTCAGCTGAGCTCAGCAGTGTGGTGGTGGTGTCAGCTAAGCTCAGCAACAGCTAGGGAGACAGGGAGACCTCACACTGTAATGTTTTGATATGATCTGAGGGGCGCCGCTCCCTCCCCTCTCCTTTCCCCCGCTGGTTTGGCACCCCTCTCACTCTCCCAGCAGTCTCCTCTCTCTCTCTCTCTCTCTCTCTCTCCCCACTTTCTCCCCATTTCTTATTTCCTCTCCTCTCCCCTCTCCCTACCCTCTTCCCTTTCTCCGCGGGGTGCAGGATACACAGCGGGGAGCCTGGCTGAGGGAAGTCAGGGTGAGGGGAGGTTCTGGGAGAGGGGTGAGGGTATATTATGAAGGAGGAGGGGAGAAAACACATAGGAAAGGGGTGAGAGAAATGAGGGAGGAAAAGTGTGAGTAGAGGGGAGATAGGTGAGGTTAGAGGGTTGTGGGGAGACTGAGAAGTGAAGGTGGACAGGTGAGGGACGAATAAGATACGGGGAGAGGGGAGGGGTCAGGAGAGATGGAGAGAGGAGGGTAAAGGGAGATGATAGGGGAGGGGTAAGGGGAGAGGGAAAGGTAAGAGGGGAGGAGTAAGGGGTTGCTAAGTGTCACGTCATAATCAGCTGACTATTTGTTGACATTCTGGCGTCAGGGAGAGACGACTTAATATATTCTCCCCTAGATGTACACACACACACACACACACACACACACACACACATCACACACACACACATCACACACACACACACACACACACACACACACACACAAAAGGATGTTAGGAAGTATTTCTTCAGTCATAGAGTTGCCAGGAAGTGGAACAGTCTGGAGAGTGACGTAGCGGAGGCAGGATTCATACACAGCTTTAAGAAGAGGTATGATAAAGCTCATGGAGCAGGGAGAGAGTGGGCCTAGTAGCGACCAGTAAAGAGGCGGGGCCAGGAGCTATGAATCGATTCCCCTGAACAACAATTAGGTGAGTACACACACAGGATGCAGGGAACTGGTTACTAGAAATAAATCATAAGTGACAGAGAGCAGAGAGAGAAGACCAGACAGAATGGATAATGAGAACCTTCAAAACAAGAGATGCCAAGCCAGTGATGATCCTTTTTAGATCACTTGTTTTCTCGAGGCTGTAATTTTGCTGTACATTAACATCCACATTCAAGGAAGGTGAAATTGTTGATCTAGAGAATGTACAGAGAACCTTTACTGCACATATAAGTTCCATCAAACACCTTAACTACTGGGAACGCCTGGAAGCACTTGACTTGTACTCACTGGAACGCAGGCGAGAGAGATACATCATAATCTACACCTGGAAAATCCTAGAAGGAATGGTCCCTAATCTGCACACAGAAATCACTCCCTACGAAAGCCAAAGACTTGCCAGGCGATGCAACATACCCCCAGTGAAAAGTAGGGGCGTCATTAGTACACTGAGAGAAAACAAAAGTGTCCGGGGCCCAAGACTGTTCATCAGCCTCCCACCAGCCATAAGAGGAGTTACCAATAGACCCCTGGTTGTCTTGAAGAGGGAGCTGGACAGACACTTTGATTAGGCTTATAGAAGTATTATTATTATTATTATTATTATCATTATTATCATTATTATTATTATATTCAGATTTGTGTTATGAAATATCCTCAGTTTTCCCTCTCCTCCCCTCCCACGTCTCTCCCTGTCTCCACCCCTGCCTCTCTCCCTCCACCCCTGCCTCTCTCCCTCCACCCCTCCCTCCCTCATAATCACCAACAATCTCCCTGGATCACTACTAAGCTCTCAACAACAACAATTAGTGTTAAGTAAATGTGTAACTTACTTACATGACTCAATTATCACTTTCCCAGGCTGGTGGTGGTGGGAGGGGTGGTGGTAGTTGTGGGTGGTGGGTGATAATGAGAGGGGAGGTGGTGAGAGGGGTGGTGGTAGTTGTGGGTGGTGCGTGATAATGAGAGGGGTGGTGGTAGTTGTGGGTGGTGGGTGATAATGAGAGGGGAGGTGGTGGGAGGAGTGGTGGTAGTGATGGATAACCCCTTCCCTCTCTCCCTCTCTCTACCTCTTCCCTCTCCTCCTATCACTTTTCCCCTCGTCCCTTCTTCATCCTTTCTGTCCCCTTACTTTACTCTCTCCTTCCCCCTTTCTCGTTCTCCCTATCCCTTTCCTTCTCTCCCCTCCCCTATATCCCCTTCCCCTCTCACCTCCCCTCTATCCCCTTCCCCTCTTCCCTCGTCTCCCCTCCCTTCTATTCTTTTCCCCTCTTCTCTTCCCCATACTCCTTTCCCCTTTCTATCTGCGTTCTCACTCCCTCTATCCCTTTCCCCTCGCCTCTATCCCTTTTCCCCATCCCCTCTACCCCTTTCCCTTCTCCCCTCCCCTCTATCACTTCCCCCTCTTCCCTTCCCTCTCTCCCTTTCCCTTCTATCCCTCCCCTCTGTCACTTTCCCCTCTCCCTTCCCTCTATCCCATTTTCCCCTCTCACATCCGCTCTATCTCTTTCCCTCTCCCTATATCCTTTTCCCCTCTCCCCTTCCCTCTATCCTCTTCCCCCTCCCCTCTATCTACTTTCCCCTCCCCCCTCCCTCCTAAGAGCTACCCAGTGAAGGGTTGTGAACATTATCAGCAGATACGATGTCGTTCCGATGATACCCACGTTCCTCCCCTCTCCCCCCTCCCCAGGCACTTTCCCCCCTCTTTCTCCCCTCTCCCTTGGGGTCCCGAGCGTGGGAAATAAGAATCCCCAAGAGGGGAATCTAGACACCAGCCATATTCTGGTCACTGACCCGGGGAGACACAGAGGGGAGTTTCTTTTCTCCCTCCTCTCCCCTGGGGCGTGCTGACCACCCAGGGTGTGACCTCTCCCCAGGGGAGTGCTATGATCTCCCCTCTTCCTCCTCCCCCCTCACCCCTGTTTAGCTTCCAAAGGGGAATTAAAAAAAGAGGCCAGGAAAACCTCGCGCGGTTTAGATTCAGACCGGTTTGTTGACATAGCGTGGGCCGCGTTCAACACTTTAGACCCTGAATTAATGCCGATGTGTCTGAACGCGGCCACCACCCAGCTGATTGCTTGGTTAAACCACATTTAAAGCCAGGATAGGTAATGGCTGTTAGATTTAAAGCCAGAATAGGTAATGGCTGTTAGATTTAAAGCCAGAATAGGTAATGGTTGTTAGATTTACAGCCAGGATAAGTAATGGTTGATAGATTTAAAGCCAGGATAGGCAATGGCTGTTAGATTTAAAGCCAGAATAGGTAATGGCTGTTAGATTTAAAGCCAGGAAAAATAATGGCTGTTAGATTTAAAGCCAGGATAAGTAATGGCTGTTAGATTTAAAGCCAGGATAAGTAATGGCTGTTAGATTTAAAGCCAGGATAAGTAATGGCTGTTAGATTTAAAGCCAGGATAAGTAACGGCTGTTAGATTTAAAGCCAGGATAAGTAATGGCTGTTAGATTTAAAGCCAGGATAAGTAATGGCTGTTAGATTTAAAGCCAGGATAAGTAATGGCTGTTAGATTTAAAACCAGGATAAGTAATGGCTGTTAGATTTAAAGCCAGGATAAGTAATGGCTGTTAGATTTAAAGCCAGGATAAGTAATGGCTGTTAGATTTAAAGCCAGGATAAGTAATGGCTGTTAGATTTAAAGCCAGGATAAGTAATGGCTGTTAGATTTAAAGCCAGGATAGGTAATGTAAGATATCAACACGACAGAGAGACAAAATGTTTGTGGTTATATAAAGGACGCCGTGAGGGGGAAGGGGGACGTAGCCAATGGTTTCAAGTCTATCTACTACACAATGATCATTAACACTGCATGTCACCTGTGTATCACCTGTCAAGAATACTTTAATACAAGGGCTCAGTAAAGCAACACTCTCTTAATGGACCGGCTGTGGTCCAGCACTATGGACCGGTTGTGGTCCAGCACTATGAACCGGCTGTGGTCCAGCACTATGGCCCGGCTGTATTCCATCACTATGATCCGGCTGTGGTCCATCACTATGGTCCATCAATATGGCACGGCTGAGGTTCATCATTATGGTCCAGCTGTGGTCCATCACTATGGACCGGCTGTGGTCCAGTACTATGGTCCGGCTGTATTCCATCACTATGGTCCAGCTGTGACCCATCACTATGGTCCGGATGTGGTCCATCAATATGGTACGACTGAGGTCCATCACTATGTTCCAGCTGTGGTCCATCACTATGGACCGGCTGTGGTCCAGTACTATTGTCCGGCTGTATTCCATCACTATGGTCCAGCTGTGGCCCATCACTATGGCCCGGCTGTGGTCCATCACTATGGTCCGGCTGTGGTCCATCAATATGGACCAACTATGGCCCCTCCCTGACACTGTATCACTGATGATCCACCCTAAGTATGGCCCATCAGAGAGGGAGGTCAGGGCCCCCCCCATGGTCCGGCCGCCCTTGGAAGGGGATGGTGGTCCCGTCGTGTCTCCCAGGGGCGGGAGTGGGTAGGGGGGCGGAAGTGGGTGGAGGGTCGGGAGTGGGTGATGGGGCGGGAATGGACGGAGGGGCGGGAGTGGGTGGAGGGGCGGGGCAGCAATGGGAGTAGGGGAGGGCAGGAGTAGGTGAAGGGGCGAGAGTGGGTGGAGGGGCGGGCAGGAGTAAGTGGAGGGGCGGAAGGGGGTAGAGGGGCAGACGGGAGTGGGTGGAGGGGTGGGTGGGTTTGGATGGAAGGGCTTGAGGCAGTGGACGGAGGGTCGGGAGTGGGTGGAGGGGGGGCAGCAATGAGTGGAGGGGAAAGCAGTAGGTGGAGGGGTGGGAGTGGGTGGAGGAGACGGCAGGAGTACGTGGAGGGGCGGTAGTGGGTGGAGGGGCAGATGGGAGTGGGTGAGCGGCGGGCGGGAGTGGGTGGAGGGGCGGGAGGGAGTAGGTGGAGGGACGGGCAGGAATAAGTGGAGGGGCGGGAGTGGGTGGAGGGGCAGATGGGAGTGGGTGGAGGGCGGGTGAGTGTGGGTGGAGGGGCGGGGCGGGGGTGTCGGGAGGGCAGGAAATCACGGAAGCTCGTCAGGTTGCCAAGCTTCCGACCTCCACCCTGCCGGATGCTCCGGAAACGAGGCTCCCTGCCTGCTTCCCGATCCCTTCACCCGACCACGGCCTCCACCTCCCCGAACAACCCCCCCCCCTCTCCCCTCCCTCAACCACCTCACCATACCAAAAAATCCACTAAACACGTTTACTATAAACAAAAACACAATCACAGATCAGATCACACATATTGTATCCACCGGGTATAAGTACTCACAGTGGAAGTATTGTATCCACCGGGTATAAGTACTCACAGTGGAAGTATTGTATCCACCGGGTATAAGTACTCACAGTGGAAGTATTGTATCCACCGGGTATAAGTACTCACAGTGGAAATAAGTCGCTTTGTCTGACCATTTTTTTTCTTTGGGGGGAGGGGGGTAATTCTGGGTAATTTACACTATGTATGATAATTGATGTTATATTCACCTGTACCTTACTATCTTACTATGTTACTATCTTATTAAGTTACTATCTTGATATCTTACTAAGTTACTATCTTGCTACCTTACTAAGTTACTATCTTGCTACCTTACTATCTTACTATCTTGCTACCTTACTAAGTTACTATCTTGCTACCTTACTATCTTACTAAGTTACTATCTTGCTACCTTACTATCTTACTAAGTTACTATCTATCTACCTTACTATCTTACTAAGTTACTATCTTGCTACCTTACTATCTTACTAAGTTACTATCTTTCTACCTTACTATCTTACTAAGTTACTATCTTGCTACCTTACTATCTTACTAAGTTACTATCTTGCTACCTTACTAAGTTACTATCTTGCTACCTTACTATCTTACTAAGTTACTATCTTGCTATCTTACTAAGTTACTATCTTGCTACCTTACTATCTTACTAAGTTACTATCTTGCTACCTTACTATCTTACTAAGTTACTATCTTGCTACCTTACTATCTTACTAAGTTACTATCTTGCTACCTTACTAAGTTACTATCTTGCTACCTTACTAAGTTACTATATTGCTACCTTACTAAGTTACTATCTTGCTACCTCACTATCTTACTAACTTACTATCTTGCTACCTTACTAAGTTACTATCTTGCTACCTTACTATCTTACTAAGTTACTATCTTGCTACCTTACTATCTTACTAAGTTACTATCTTGCTACCTTACTAAGTCATTATCTTGCTACCTCACTGTCTTACTAAGTTACTACCTTGCTACCTTACTATCTTACTAAGTTACTATCTTGCTACCTTACTAAGCTACTATCTTGCTACCTTATTAAGTTACTATCTTACTAAGTCACTATCTTGCTACCCTACTATCTTACTAAGTTACTATCTTGCTACCTTACTAAGTTACTATCTTATTACCTTACTCTGTTACTAAGTTATTATCTTGTTACCTTGCTACCTTACTAAGTTACTATCTTGCTACCTTACTATCTTACTAAGTTACTATCTTGCTACCTTACTATCTTACTAAGTTACTATCTTGCTACCTTACTATCTTACTAAGTTACTATCTTGCTACCTTACTAAGTCATTATCTTGCTACCTCACTGTCTTACTAAGTTACTATCTTGCTACCTTACTATCTTACTAAGTTACTATCTTGCTACCTTACTAAGCTACTATCTTGCTACCTTATTAAGTTACTATCTTACTAAGTCACTATCTTGCTACCCTACTATCTTACTAAGTTACTATCTTGCTACCTTACTTCCTTACTAAGTTACTATCTTATTACCTTACTCTGTTACTAAGTTATTATCTTGTTACCTTACTATCTTACTAAGTTACTATCTTGCTACCTTACTATCTTACTAAGTTACTATCTTGCTACATTACTCTGTTAGTAAGTTACTATCTTGTTACCTTACTATCTTACTACCTTTCTAAGTTACTATCTTACTAACTTATTATCTTACTAACTTACTATCTTAACAACCTACTATCTTACTAACCTACTATCTTACTAACCTACTATCTTACTAACCTACTAAGTTACTAACTCACTTACTAAGTGTGAAAGCAGAGGAGCGGCTCGTCGAAGCCGTGGTCGGAGGCTAGGATCGGGAGTCGGGCGGGCAGGAGGAGGAGGAGGGAAGGCGGGAGCCGCCAGCAGCTGAGGAGGAAAAACGCGGGAAACCGACGAAGCGCGGGAAACGGGTGAGGGGAAAAAAAAGAGAAGAGAAAAGGGCGGGAAAACTAGGAGGGTTCTTGGGTTCTCAGTGGCGGGGGATGATGTGTTCTTGAGAACAGCGAGGTTCAGTCTTGGGGTTCAGAGTGTTTAACTTAACAGGTGAACCTCAACTCTCACAAGAAACAAAACCTCGAAGAGGGAGGGGAAAAGACTCAAGAAGGCAGGGGGAAGAAGGGAGGAGGGGAGGCAAGATTCAAGGGTAGAGGGAGGCAAGATTCAAGGGTAGGGGGAGGCAAGATTCAAGGGTAGGGGAGGTAGATAGGTAGGGGGAGGCAAGATTCAGGGTAGGGGGAGGTAGATAGGTAGGGGGAGGCAAGATTTAAGGGTAGGGGGAGGTAGATAGGTACGGGGAGGCAAGATTCAAGAAGGCAGGGGGAGGGATAGCGAAAGAAGATTCAAGAAGGCAGGGGGAGGGATAGTGAAACAAGATTCAAGAAGGCAGGGGGAAGGATAGTGAAACAAGATTCAAGAAGGCAGGGGGAAGGATAGTGAAACAAGATTCAAGAAGGCAGGGGGAAGGATAGTGAAACAAGATTCAAGAAGGCAGGGGGAGGGATAGTGAAACAAGATTCAAGAAGGCAGGGGGAGGGATAGTGAAGGGATTCAAGAAGGAGGGGGGAAGTGAAAGCATTGGCGGGGAAGGATGTGAAGATTCAAGAAGGCGGATAGTGGGGAAACAAGATTAAGAAGGCAAGGGATAGTGAAACAAGATTCAAGAAGGCAGGGGAAGGATGTGAAACAAGATTCAAGAAAGGCAGGGGAAGGATAGTGAAACATTCAAGGGGGAGGGAAGTGAAACAAGATTCAGAAGGCGGGGAGGGATGTGAAAGCAAGGATTCAAGAGGCAGGGGAAGGGATAGTGAAACAAGATTCAAGAAGGCAGGGGAAGGGATAAAGGATTCAAGAAGGAAGGAAGTGAAACAAGATTCAAGAAGGCAGGGGAAGGATATGGGGAAAAAGGATTCAAGGGCGGGGAAGGATAGTGAAAGCAAGATTCAAGAAGGCAGGGGAAGGTAGTGAAACAAGATTCAAGAAGGAGGAAGGGAAGGAGGAAACAAGATTCAAGAAGGCAGGGGAAGGATAGTAAACATTCAAGAACGGGGAAGGATAGTGAAACAAGATTCAAGGCAGGGAAGGATAGTGAAACAAGATTCAGGGGAGGGATGTGAAACAAGATTCAAGAAGGAGGGGAAGGGATAGTGAAACAAGATTCAAGAAGGCAGGGGAAGGATGTGAAACAAGATTCAAGAAGGAGGGGAGGGATAGTGAAACAAGATTCAAGAAGGCAGGGGAGGGATAAACAAGATTCAAGAAGGCAGGGGAGGGAGTGAAACAAGATTCAAGAAGGCAGGGGAAGGGATAGTGAAACAAGATTAAGGATAGTTGAAACAAGATTCAAGGCGGAGGGATAGGAAGTTCAAGAAGGCAGGGGAAAGTGAAACAAGATTCAGAAGGGCAGGGGAGGGATAGTGAAACAAGATTCAAGAAGGCAGGGGAAGGGAAGTAAGAAACAAGTTTCAAGAAGGCAGGGGAGGGATAGTGAAACAAGATTCGAAGGCAGGGGAGGGTAGAAACAAGATTCAAGAAGGCAGGGGAAGGGATAGTGAAACAAGATTCAAGAAGGCAGGGGGAGGGATAGTGAAACAAGATTCAAGAAGGCAGGGGAAGGGATAGTGAAACAAGATTCAAGAAGGCAGGGGGAGGGATAGTGAAACAAGATTCAAGGACACTGAGGCAAGTGGAGAGGAAAATGTAGAGAACAGGCCGCTGAGAGACCAGGAAACAGCAGAGACAATGTTAGGAAGCGTTAAGAGGTAGCTGAGTGATAGTGTTGTTAAGTGTTTCTTGGCTGTGAGGCCCTCAAGTGCTACACTGCAAGGATGGGGCCCTCAAGTGTGTTGTGCTACACTGCAAAGATGGGGCCCTCAAGTGTGTTGTGCTACACTGCAAGGATGGGGCCCTCAAGTGTGTTGTGCTGCACTGCAACGATGGGGCCCTCAAGTGTGTTGTGCTACACTGCAAAGATGGGGCCCTCAAGTGTGTTGTGCTGCACTGCAAAGATGGGGCCCTCAAGTGTGTTGTGCTACACTGCAAGGATGGGGCCCTCAAGTGTGTTGTGCTGCACTGCAACGATGGGGCCCTCAAGTGTGTTGTGCTACACTGCAAAGATGGGGCCCTCAAGTGTATTGTGCTACACTGCAAAGATGGGGCCCTCAAGTGTGTTGTGCTACACTGCAAAGATGGGGCCCTCAAGTGTGTTGTGCTACACTGCAAAGATGGGGCCCTCAAGTGTGTTGTGCTACACTGCAAAGATGGGGCCCTCAAGTGTGTTGTGCTACACTGCAAGGATGGGGCCCTCAAGTGTGTTGTTCTACACTGCAAGGTTGGGGCCCTCAAGTGTGCTGCGTTACACTGCAAGGATGGGGCCCTCAAGTGTGTTGTGCTACACTGTCTGCAAGGATAGGGCCCTCAACACTCTGTCTGCAAGGATGGGGCCCTCAACACACTCTATCTGCAGGGATGGAGCCCTCAACACTCTCTGTCTGCAGGGACGGGTCCCTTAACACAGTGAGAGGGAAGGAGCCCTCAATGCAGTGAGAGGGATAGGGCCCTCAACACACTGCGTCTGCAGGGACGGGCCCGTTAACACAGTGAGAGGGAAGGGGCCCTCAACAATGAAAAAGAGAGATGGGTGAAAGAGAGTTGACAGAGTATACCACTCTCTCAATGTCTAGCAGTAATCGATCACCAATACGGGTTTAACGCCTTTTTAATATCCTACAACCAATAATAATAATAATAATAATAATAATAATAATAATATAACGCTATCCGAATCACTAGGTTGGAAGTGTTGCCAGAGTTATGAGAGGTTAATGAGGCGAGGAGGAGAAGGAGGAGGGAGGAGAGGTGAGGTGAATATTCCCCTCAGTGGGGGGAAGATGAGGGGAGAGAAGGGGTGAGGAAACTACCTTTATTTTCCCTTCCTCCCTCTATTACCCTTCACCATCACTCTCCCATCCCCTAACACCTCCTTCTCCTATTTCCCCCTCCCCTCTATTGTGTACTACACTCTTTATAAATGCTAGAGAGAGAGAGAGAGAGAGAGAGAGAGAGAGAGAGAGAGAGAGAGAGAGAGAGAGAGAGAGAGAGAGAGAGAGAGAGAGAGAGACTGTGTTTGTTTTGGTTAATGACACGAGGTTAATGTGTGACTTACGCCCCTCTTGTTGAGAGACCTCTTCCAATCCCCTCTTGTTGTTGTTGTTTGTGTGTGTGTGTTTATACACACACTGAGGCATACATACATACATATATATATATATATATATATATATATATATATATATATATATATATATATATATATATATATATATCGTGCCGAATAGGTAAAATTGGTCAATTAGCAAGAACTTATTTAAAATTAAAAATTTTTTCTGAAATTTTCTCTTATACGTTTAAAGATATATTTTTTCATTTATGTTAATGTAAAAATTATTAATTTTGTACCAAAAGAACCTTAGAAAACTTACCTAACCTTATTATAACAAGCGCAATTTAATTTAGCCTAATTCAACTAAATATATTTTAGACAAATTTATAATAATTTAATAATAAACAAACACAATGAAATATTATTTTTCTCGTTTGATGCATAAAGATTTTTGAGAAATTATTGCATTCACATATACAAGAAACCCTTCTCACGGGCCCTAAGTATGCCAGGGAGAAGGAGCATAAACACAGCTGAGATCACAGTCACTGAAACAACGGATATAGCACCACTCCATAAAGGTGGCAGCAAAGCATTAGCTAAGAACTATAGACCATTAGCTCTAACGTCCCATATCATAAACATCTTTTGAAAGAGTGCTAAGAAGCAAGATTGCAAACTACCTGGACTCCCAATCATTGTACAATCCAGGTCAACATGGGTTCAGGGCAGGTCGCTCCTGCCTCTCACAATTACTGGATCACAATGATATGGTCTTGGATGCGCTGGAAGAAAAACAGAATGCAGATGTAATATACACAGACTATGCGATAGCTTTTGACAAGTGATCATGGTGTAATAGCGCACAAAATGCGTGCTAAAGGGATAGCTGACAAAGTAGGCAGATGGATCTTCAACTTTCTAACCAATCGAATACAAAGAGTAGTGGTAAACAGAGTTAAATCGGAAGCTGCCATAGTGAAGAACTCTGTTCCACAAGGCACAGTACTCGCCCCTATCCTGTTCCTCATCCTCATATAAGACATAGACAGAGATGTAATCCACAGCACTGTGTCATCCTTTGCAGACGATGCTAGGATCTGCATGAGAGTGTCATCTAGTGAGGACGCGGTTAACCTCCAAGAAGATATAAACCAAGTTTTCCAATGGTCAACAGAGAACAATATGATGTTCAATGAAGACAAATTCCAACTACTCCGTTATGGACAACTGGAGGAAATAATAACTAGAACTGAGTATACTACAAACTCTAATTATACAACAGAGCGGAAACGTAATTTGAGAGACCTGGGAGTAGTAATGTCTGAGGATCTCACCTTCAAGGATCACAACAATGCCACTATCACATCTGCGAGAAAACTGATAGGATGGATAATGGGAACATTGAATGTTCTCATTATCCATCCAATGATGATCCTTTTCAAATCACTTGTTCTCTCTAGGCTGGAATACTGCTGTACATTAACATCCCCATTCACG
>NC_091357.1:19751051-19768551 GCF_038502225.1 Cherax quadricarinatus
TGGTGATATTGCTTCACAAGGCGGAAACGCGCGCACTCCGCAGCCTCGCGTCGCAGGAGCACACCACAACCGGTCCTCAGCCACCACATCCGAACCGGTTACACGCCTCTAGCGAGCGAGCGAGAGAGGGGAGGGAGGGTGAGAGAGGGGAGAGCAGGAGAGAAAAACGAGAGGAGGGGAGAGGGGGGCGCCGTGCCCCGCCGTCTTCTTTTTGGGGTCTGTTCCAGTGGTGACCTGACCCGCTGGTTTGGCTAACCTCACCCTCTGGTCTGGCTGACCTGACCCTCTGGTCTGGCTGACCTGGCACTCTGGTCTGGCTGACCTGACCCTCTGGTCTGGCTGACCTAACCCTCTGGTCTGGCTGACCTGACACTCTGGTCTGGCTGACCTAACCCTCTGGTCTGGCTGACCTGACCCTCTAGTCTGTGTTTACTCCCTCGAGGTCAACCTTCAACTGTGATTCAAGTGCTTGCGGCGAGACAGTCTGTGCTTGAGTGTGACTTACCAAGTGTTTTGGACTTAAGGCAAGAGACGCGGTCAACGCCGCTAGAGACGCGGTCAACGCCGCTAGAGACGCGGTCAACGACGCAAGAGACACTGTCAACGCTGCGAGGACGCGATCAGCGCCGCTAGAGACGCGGTCAACGCCGCTAGAGACGCTGTCAACGCTGCGAGAGACGCAGTCAACGCCGCGAGAGGCGAGGTCAGCACCGCGAGAGACGCGGTCAACGCCGCGAGAGAGAGAGAGGGCCGCGCCGCGACACCGTGAAGCGGAGGTTTCTCCAGCGCCCGCCGCCGCTCGCGGTCCTAGACCGTCCCGCTAGACTGAATCGCTAAAGTGACCGCTATGATTACAGTGACCTCTTGTGACTTGCTGTGACCTCGTGACCTTTTGTGACCTCCTGTGACACGGTGATCAATGTATATGCAACTTATGATGTCACCGTGACCGTCATTGACCTTAGGTGACCCCAAATGACCTCATTTGACTTAGGGGACTCCTCCCCAGGATAGTCTTGCTTTCCCCCGTGACCCTAGGTGACCCTGTCACCCTCAGGTGACCTTGTATGACCTCGGGGACCCTCAAGTGGCCCTAGATGACCTTGTGTGACCTCATGTGACTATTTGATCTTAGGTAAACTTGTGTGCCCCTCATGTGACCTCGTGTGACCCTAGGTGACCTTGTGTGATCTCAGGTAACTATTTTGACCCTAGGTGATCTTATGTGACCTCATATAACTTTATTTGAGGCTAGGTAAAGTTGTGTGACTTCTCAGGTGACCTTGTGTGACCTCAAATGACCCTAGATGACCTTGTTTTGACCCCAGGTAACCTTGTTTGACCCCAAGGACTCTGACCTCGTCTGACTCCCCAGGCGACCTAGCGTGATTCAAAGAACCCTGACCTCGTCTGACTCTCCAGGCGACCTAGCGTGACTCAAAGGACCCTGACCTCGCCTGACCCCCCCAGGCGACCTAGCGTGACTCAAAGGACCCTGACCTCGCCTGACCCCCCCAGGCGACCTAGCGTGACTCAAAGGACCCTGACCTCGTCTGACTCCCCAGGGGACCTAGCGTGACTCAAAGGACCCTGACCTCGTCTGACCCCCCAAGGCGACCTAGCGTGACTCAAAGGACCCTGACCTCGCCTGACCCCCCAAGGTGACCTTGCTTGACCCCCAATGACCATGTTGGACCTAAAAAGCTCCACCCCGGACTACCTTCCGAGAACAGGTCCTCTCTCCAATTTCTCCATGCTCTTCACCGGTAATTACATAGGTCATTACACTTCTTAATTATCTCTTGTTGTTGTTGTGGTCGTAGTTTAGACCAGCAATTAGTGCCTTGAAGATCAAGATACAGGTACAACAGTTGGGAATCTTTATTTATTAAACTCTTCGCCAGCACAGCAGGCTTGTTCAGTCACAGACAAAGGCAGCAGTCGTGATGACGCAAAGATGATGTAACCGAGCCATCAATCTTGGAGAAAAACTATGTAAGTTTATTCAGGTATACACAAATACAGTTACATAGATTATCATACATAGCAACATATGTAGAGAACCTGGGATAACCCATCAAAGTCAGTAACTTATTTCCACTGGTGTCCCTCAAGGGACTGACCACCTCAAATATTGCTGCCTGTTTATTTGACTGAAGAAAGCTACTGTGTAGGCAAAACTTTCATCAATAAAGATACCCAACTGTTGGACATGTGTCTTGATATTCAACTTGTCGGTATCTTACGCCGTTGTCAACACTTAGTGCCTTGATAGTAGCGCCCTTGACCCCTTACGGGTCTACCGCACACTTTATGCAATGTAAATAACATTGTGCCTGGAGGCCTTCGAAGGTCTCTTGATTCCAGGGGACTGGAACACAACCTCTCACCCTTTTTTCCCTCTAGTAAGATTTGGAACCTATCGACTACACGAGGGTAACTAATGGCTGGGGATTATTCCTGTGTATTTAAGAGGTATATACATCTCTCAGTGTATATATATTCATATATATATATATATATATATATATATATATATATATATATATATATATATATATATATATATATATATATATATATATATATATATATATATATATATATATATATATATATATGCATCTTAGTATATGGTTCTCTGAACCATTCATCTACAAATATTTAGAGATACACACATCTTTAGGTGTATATACACTGAGATATATGCATCTCTCAGTGTATATACACTGTGATATTAGTAATTAGTTAACTGGTAAATAACTAAAGATAGGTATATTTCTACACACATATACCGAAAAGTATATATATCCTGGCATGTATATCTCACTGTATATACACTGATATACACAGAGGTGTGTATGTACATCAGTGTATATACACAAGACAATTTACATTAATCAATATTTAAGGCATTAAAGTATTCTTGACTGGTGGTGAACAGGTGACAAGCAGCCTTAATGACCCTCGTGTAGTAGACAGTCTTCAAACCCAACAAAGCATGGCAATTAGCAGAACCCTAACAGGAGCAGCACAGTAGTTAGGAACTTAGTTATTAGCCTCAAAGACATTTTGATGTTTGTTATAACATTAATGACCTCTACTGGGAGTCCAAATTATGAAGAAGTCTTATAACCAAATGTTATTATCTCTAATTAGTTATCACTGTTATAATCCCAGCATCAAAGTCTGCTTCAAACACAACTAATTACGAGTTTTGAAACCCAACTAATTAAGATTTTTGAAACCCAACTAATTAAGATTTTGATACCCAACTAATTACTATTTTGAAACCTAACAAATTACGATTTGAAACCCAACTAATTACTATTTTGAAACTCAACTAATTACTATTTTAAACCCAACTAATTACTATTTTGAAACCCAACTAATTACGATTTTGAAACCCAACAAATTACTATTTTGAAACCCAACTCATTACGATTTTGAAACCCAACTAATAACTATTTTGAAACCCAACTAATTACGATTTTGAAACCCAACTAATTACTATTTTGAAACTCAACTAATTACAATTTTGAAACCCAACAAATTACGAGCTATAAAATTCAACTAATTAGTTTCAAAACCCAACTAATTACTATTTTGAAATTTAACTAATTGCGATATAATTTGTAGGATTTCAAAATAGCAATTAGTTGAATTTCAAAATAGCAATTAGTTGAGTTTCAAAACCGTAAATAGTTGGGTTTTAAAATCGTAATTGGTTTGGCTTCAAAATAGCAATTCGTTGGGTTTCAAAATCGTAATTGGTTGGGCTTCAAAATCGTAATTGATTGGGTTTCAAAATCGTAATTGGTTGTGTTTCAAAATCGTAATTGGTTGGGTTTCAAAATCGTTATTAGTTGGGTTTCAAAATCGTAATTAGTTGGGCTTCAAAATCGTAATTGCTTGGGTTTCAAAATCATAATTAATTGGGTTTCAAAATCATAATTAATTGGGTTTCAAAATCGCAATTAGTTAGGTTTCAAAATCGTAATTAGTTGGGCTTCAAAATCGTAATTAGTTGGGCTTCAGAAACGTAATTAATTGGGCTTCAAAATTGTAATTAGTTGGGCTTCAAAATCGTAATTGGTTGGGCTTCAAAACCGTAATTAGTTGGGTTTCAAAATCGTAATTAGTTGGGTTTCAAAATTGTAATTAGTTGGGTTTCAAAATCGTAATTGGTTGGGTTTCAAAATCGTAATTAATTGGGTTTCAAAACAGTAATTAATTGGGTTTCAAAATCGTAATTAATCGGGTTTCAAAATCGTAATTAGTTGGGTTTCAAAATCGTAATTAGTTGGGTTTCAAAATCGTAATTAGTTTGCTTTCAAAATCGTAATTACTTGGGTTTCAAAATCGTAATTAGTTGGGCTTCAAATTCGTAATTAGTTAGGTTTCAAAATCGTAATTAATTGGGTTTCAAAATCGTAATTAATTGGGTTTCAAAATCGTAATTAATTGGGTTTCAAAACCGTACTTACTTGGGTTTCAAAATCGTAATTAATTGGGTTTCAAAATCGTAATTAATTGGGTTTCAAAATCGTAATTAATTTGGTTTCAAAATCGTAATTAATTGGGTTTCAAAATCGTAATTAATTGGGTTTCAAAATCGTAATTAATTTGGTTTCAAAATCGTAATTAATTGGGTTTCAAAATCGTAATTAATTGGGTTTCAAAATCGTAATTAATTGGGTTTCAAAATCGTAATTAATTTGGTTTCAAAATCGTAATTAATTGGGCTTCAAAATCGTAATTAATTGGATTTCAAAATCGTAATTAGTTGGCCTTCAAAATCATAATTGGTTGGGTTTCAAAATCGTTATTAGTTGGGTTTCGAAATCGTAATTAGTTGGGTTTCAAAATCGTAATTAGTTGGGTTTAAAAATCGTAATTAGTTGGGCTTCAAAATCGTAATTGCTTGGGTTTCAAAATCGTAATTAATTGGGTTTCAAAATCGTAATTAATTGAGTTTCAAAATCGTAATGAATTGGGTTTCAAAATCATAATTAATTGGGTTTCAAAATCGTAATTAATTGGGTTTCAAAATCGTAATTAGTTAGGCTTCAAAATCGTAATTAGTTGGGCTTCAAAATCGTAATTAGTTGGGCTTCAAAATCGTAATTAATTGGGCTTCAAAATCGTAATTAATTGGGTTTCAAAACCGTAATTAATTGGGTTTCAAAATCGTAATTAATTGGGTTTCAAAATCGTAATTAATTGAGTTTCAAAATCTTAATTAGTTGGGCTTCAAAATCGTAATTAGTTGGGTTTCAAAATCGTAATTAGTTGGGCTTCAAAATCGTAATTAGTTGGATTTCAAAATCGTAATTAGTTGGGTTTCAAAATCGTAATTAATTGGGTTTCAAAATCGTAATTAGTTGGGTTTCAAAATCGTAATTAATTGGGTTTCAAAATCGTACTTAATTGGGTTTCAAACTCGTAATTAATTGGGTTTCAAAATCGTAATCAATTGTGTTTCAATATCGTAATTAGTTGGGTTTCAAAATCGTAATTAATTGGGTTTCAAAATCGTAATTAGTTGGGTTTCAAAATCGTAATTAGTTGGGTTTCAAAATCGTAATTAGTTGGGCTTCAAAATCGTAATTAGTTGGGCTTCAAAATCGTAATTAGTTGGGCTTCAAAATCGTAATTAGTTGGGCTTCAAAATCGTAATTAGTTGGGCTTCAAAATCGTAATTAGTTGGGTTTCAAAATCGTAATTAGTTAGGTTTCAAAATCGTAATTAGTTGGGTTTCAAAATCGTAATTAGTTGGGTTTCAAAATCGTAATTAGTTGGGTTTCAAAATCGTAATTAGTTGGGTTTCAAAATCGTAATTAGTTGGGTTTCAAAATCGTAATTAGTTGGGTTTCAAAACAGTAATTAGTTGGGTTTCAAAATAGTAATTAGTTGGGTTTCAAAATCGTAATTAGCTGGGTTTCAAAATCGTAATTAGTTGGGTTTCAAAATCGTAATTAGCTGGGTTTCAAAATAGTATTTAGCTGGGTTTCAAATCGTAATTAGTTGGGTTTCAAAATCGTAATTAGTTGGGTTTCAAAATCGTAATTAGCTGGGTTTCAAAATCGTAACTAGTTGGGTTTCAAAATCGTAATTAGTTGGGTTTCAAAATAGTAATTAGTTGGGTTTCAAAATCGTAATTAGTTGGGTTTCAAAATCTTAATTAGTTGGGTTTCAAAATCTTAATTAGTTGGGTTTCAAAATCTTAATTAGTTGGGTTTCAAAATCGTAACTAGTTGGGTTTCAAAATCGTAATTAGTTGGGTTTCAAAATCGTAATTAGTTGGGTTTCAAAATCGTAATTAGTTGGGTTTCAAAATCGTAATTAGTTGGGTTTCAAAATAGTAATTAGTTGGGTTTCAAAATAGTAATTAGTTGGGTTTCAAAATCGTAATTAGTTGGGTTTCAAAATCGTAATTAGTTGGGTTTCAAAATCGTAATTAGTTGGGTTTCAAAATCGTAATTAGTTGGGTTTCAAAATCGTAATTAGTTTGGTTTCAAAATCGTAATTAGTTGGGTTTCAAAATCGTAATTAATTGGGTTTCAAAATCGTAATTAGTTTGGTTTCAAAATCGTAATTAGTTGGGTTTCAAAATCGTAATTAGTTGGGTTTCAAAATCGTAATTAGTTGGGTTTCAAAATCGTAATTAGTTGGGTTTCAAAATCGTAATTAGTTGGGTTTCAAAATCGTAATTAGTTGGGTTTCAAAATCGTAATTAGTTGGGTTTCAAAATCGTAATTAATTGGGTTTCAAAATCGTAATTAGTTGGGTTTCAAAATCGTAATTAGTTGGGTTTCAAAATCGTAATTAGTTGGGTTTCAAAATCGTAATTAGTTGGGTTTCAAAATCGTAATTAGTTGGGTTTCAAAATCGTAATTAGTTGGGTTTCAAAACAGTAATTAGTTGGGTTTCAAAATCGTAATTAGTTGGGTTTCAAAATCGTAATTAGTTGGGTTTCAAAATCTTTCTGTAAAAAGTTACACAACTGAAGTTTTTTTTATCGTCTGTATAATTTTATTTTTGTTATGTCTCGTATTTTGTGGGGGGAGGGGAGGGGGAGGGGTGTGGGAGGGGGAGGGGGTGTTTGAGGGGGAGGGGAGGGGTGTTGGAGGGGGAGGGGGTGTTTGAGGGGGAGGGGGAGGGGTGTTGGAGGGGGACGGGGAGTGGTGTTGGAGGGGGAGGGAGTGTGAGAGGGGGAGGGGGAGGGGTGCTGGAGGGGGACGGGGAGTGGTGTTGGAGGGGGAGGGAGTGTGAGAAGGGGGAGGGGGAGGGGTGTTGGAGGGGGACGGGGAGTGGTGTTGGAGGGGGAGGGAGTGTGAGAGGGGGGAGGGGGAGGGGTGCTGGAGGGGGACGGGGAGTGGTGTTGGAGGGGGAGGGAGTGTGAGAGGGGGGAGGGGAAGGGGTGCTGGAGGGGGACGGGGAGTGGTGTTGAAGGGGGAGGGTGTGAGAGGGGGGAGGGGAAGGGGTGCTGGAGGGGGACGGGGAGTGGTGTTGGAGGGGGAGGGAGTGTGAGAGGGGGGAGGGGAAGGGGTGCTGGAGGGGGACGGGGAGTGGTGTTGGAGGGGGAGGGAGTGTGAGAGGGGGGAGGGGAAGGGGTGCTGGAGGGGGACGGGGAGTGGTGTTGGAGGGGGAGGGAGTGTGAGAGGGGGGAGGGGAAGGGGTGCTGGAGGGGGACGGGGAGTGGTGTTGGAGGGGGAGGGAGTGTGAGAGGGGGGAGGGGAAGGGGTGCTGGAGGGGGACAGGGAGTGGTGTTGGAGGGGGAGGGAGTGTGAGAGGGGGAAGGGGGAGGGGTGCTGGAGGGGGACTGGGAGTGGTGTTGGAGGGGGAGGGAGTTTGAGAGGGGGAAGGGGGAGGGGTGCTGGAGGGGGACGGGGAGTGGTGTTGGAGGGGGAGGGAGTGTGAGAGGGGGGAGGGGGAGGGGTGCTGGAGGGGGACGGGGAGTGGTGTTGGAGGGGGAGGGAGTGTGAGAGGGGGGAGGGGGAGTGGTGTTGGAGGGGGAGGGAGTGTGAGAGGGGGGAGGGGGAGTGGTGTTGGAGGGGGAGGGAGTGTGAGAGGGGGGAGGGGGAGTGGTGTTGGAGGGGGAGGGAGTGTGAGAGGGGGGAGGGGGGGTGCTGGAGGGGGAGGGAGTGTGAGAGGGGGGAGGGGGGGTGCTGGAGGGGGAGGGAGTGTGAGAGGGGGGAGGGGGGGTGCTGGAGGGGGAGGGAGTGTGAGAGGGGGGAGGGGGGGTGCTGGAGGGGGAGGGAGTGTGAGAGGGGGGAGGGGGAGGGGTATTTTTGGGAATGTTGGACAAAAAAGATATATTAAAAATACTCGAGAACATTGAAAAATTATATATATGTTTTGTTAACTTTGTGGAAAATGTAATAATAATAATTGTAATAATAGCAATAATAATAACAGCAAAAATAATAATAATAATAATAATAATAATAATAATAATTAATAATTAATAATAATAATAATAAGTTAAAATCATAATGGTTATAAATGACAATTATAATAATTATAATCAGCAACTGAATATACACCGAGAGGTGTATGGCTGACAGCTGTATATACACTGATAAATGTACATCATAGTGTATATACACTGATAAGTGTATATCTGTCAGTGTATATACACTGATAAATGTACATCTCTCAGTGTATATACACTGATAAATGTACATCATAGTGTATATACACTGATAAGTGTATATCTCTCAGTGTATATACACTGATAAATGTACATCTCTCAGTGTATATACACTGATAAATGTACATCTCTCAGTGTATATACACTGATAAATGTACATCTCTCAGTGTATATACACTGATAAATGTACATCTCTCAGTGTATATACACTGATAAATGTACATCATAGTGTATATACACTGATAAATGTACACAGTGTATATACACTGATAAATGTACATCATAGTGTATATACACTGATAAATGTACATCTCTCAGTGTATATACACTGATAAATGTACATCTCTCAGTGTATATACACTGATAAATGTACATCATAGTGTATATACACTGATAAATGTACATCTCTCAGTGTATATACACTGATAAATGTACATCATAGTGTATATACACTGATAAATGTACATCTCTCAGTGTATATACACTGATAAATGTACATCTCTCAGTGTATATACACTGATAAGTGTACATCTCAGTGTATATACACTGATAAATGTACATCTCAGTGTATATACACTGATAAGTGTACATCTCAGTGTATATACACTGATAAATGTACATCTCAGTGTATATACACTGATAAGTGTACATCTCAGTGTATATACACTGATAAGTGTACATCTCAGTGTATATACACTGATAAATGTACATCTCAGTGTATATACACTGATAAGTGTACATCTCAGTGTATATACACTGATAAATGTACATCTCAGTGTATATACACTGATAAGTGTACATCTCAGTGTATATACACTGAGAGTTTACTATCTTGAAGACAAATCTGCTTCACTACTTTGAAACCATCTTTGAAACCATCTTTGAAACCATCTTTGAAACCATCTTTGAAACCGCTTTCGATACTTTGAAACCATCTTTTTAGATTCTTTTTTTAAATCATTTAGACAATCCTCTCGTTAATCTTCAAAGTTAACTTATCTCGTTAATTTTTAAAGTTAACTTCTCCCATTAATCTTCCAAGTTAACTTCTCTCGTTAATTTTCAAAGTTAACTTCTCTCGTTAATTTTCAAAGTTAACTTCTCACGTTAATCTTCAAAGTTAACTTATCTCGTTAATCTTCAAAGTTAACTTCTCTCGTTAATTTTCAAAGTTAACTTCTCACGTTAATCTTCAAAGTTAACTTATCTCGTTAATCTTCAAAGTTAACTTACCTCGTTAATTTTCAAAGTTAACTTCTCTCGTTAATTTTCAAAGTTAACTTCTCACGTTAATCTTCAAAGTTAACTTATCTCGTTAATCTTCAAAGTTAACTTATCTCGTTAATCTTCAAAGTTAACTTATCTCGTTAATCTTCAAAGTTAACTTCTCTCGTTAATCTTCAAAGTTAACTTCTCTCGTTAATCTTCAAAGTTAACTTATCTCGTTAATCTTCAAAGTTAACTTATCTCGTTAATCTTCAAAGTTAACTTCTCTCGTTAATCTTCAAAGTTAACTTCTCTCGTTAATCTTCAAAGTTAACTTCTCTCGTTAATCTTCAAAGTTAACTTCTCTCGTTAATCTTCAAAGTTTTCTTGATGTCTTCTTAGGACACCTGAGTAAACTTGTTTTAAACCCTCCTTCAACACCCTTGTCCTCCTCCACCTCCTTCTTGTCCTCCTCCTATTTTTCCTTCTAGTCCTCCTCGTCTTCCTCCTCGCCCTCGTCTCCCTCCTCGCCCTCGTCTCCCTCCTCGCCCTCGTCTCCCTCCTCGCCCTCGTCTCCCTCCTCGCCCTCGTCTCCCTCCCCGCCCTCGTCTCCCTCCTCGTCCTCGTCTCCCTCCTCGTCCTCGTCTCCCTCCTCGCCCTCGTCGTGCTCGTCCTCGTCCTGTTATAAGTGTTCTTGGCTGGTATTTTTGGCTGCCTCAGTGTGTGCCTTTTATGAATAATTCAACAGATCACTTGTTACCACTTGTTTGAGCGATCACCCTCACTGGTAACTAGTACAGGGGGTGGAGGACCTAGCCTCACGGGGGTACATGTCTCAGGGGAGGGGTGGAGGACCTAGCCTCACTGGGGTACATGTCTCAGGGGAGGGGTGGAGGACCTAGCCTCACAGGGGTACATGTCTCAGGGGAGTGGTGGAGGACCTAGCCTCACGGGGGTACATGTCACAGGGGAGGGGTGGAGGACCTTGCCTCACGGGGGTGCATGTCACAGGGGAGGGGTGGAGGACCTTGCCTCACGGGGGTGCATGTCACAGGGGAGGGGTGCAGGACCTAGCCTCACGGGGGTACATGCCTCAGGGGAGGGGTGGAGGACCTAGCCTCACGGGGGTACATGTCACAGGGGACGGGTGGAGGACCTTGCCTCAGGGGGGTACATGTCTTAGGGGAGGGGTGGAGAACCTAGCCTCACTGGGGTACATGTCACAGGGGAGGGGTGGAGGACCTAGCCTCACGGGGGTACATGTCTCAGGGGAGGGGTGGAGGACCTAGCCTCACGGGGGTACATGTCACAGGGGAGGGGTGGAGGACCTAGCTTCACGGGGGTACATGTCACACGGGAGGGGTGGAGGACCCAGCCTCACGGGGGTACATGTCACAGGGGAGGAGTGAAGGACCTAGCCTCACGGGGGTACATGTCACAGGGGAGGGGTGGAGGACCAAGCTTCACGGGGGTACATGTCACAGGGGAGGGGTGAAGGACGTAACCTCACGGGGGTACTTGTCTCAGGGGAGGGGTGAAGGACCTAGCTTCACGGGGGTACATGTCACAGGGGAGGGGTGAAGGACCTAGCCTCACGTGGGTACAAGTCACAGGGGAGGAGTGGAGGACCTAGCCTCATGGGGGTACAAGTCCCAGGGGAGGAGTGGAGGACCTAGCCTCACGTGGGTACAAGTCGCAAGGCGAAAGGGGTGGACGACATAGCCTCACGGGGGTACAAGTCACAGGGGAGGGGGAGAGGACCTAGCCTCACGTGGGTACAAGTCACAGGGGAGGAGTGGAGGACCTAGCCTCACGGGGGTACAAGTCACAGGGGAGGAGTGGAGGACCTAGCTTCACGGGGGTACAAGTCACAGGGGAGGAGTGGAGGACCTAGCCTCATGGGGGTACAAGCCACAGGGGAGGGGGAGAGGACCTAGCCTCACGGGGGTACAAGTCATAGGGGAGGGGGAGAGGACCTAGCCTCATGAGGGTACAGGTCACAAGGGAAGGGGAGAGTACCTAGTTTCACGGACGTACAAGTCACAGAGGAGGGGAGGGAGGGGAAGGTTACACTCACCTGCCTCACTGGGAAGGTTTATGGATGTGACCAGATGATCTACGCCAGTGTTGTTGTGACCAGCTGATCTACGCCAGTGTTGTTGTGACCAGCTGATCTACGTCAGTGTTGTTGTGACCAGCTGATCTACGCCAGTGTTGTTGTGACCAGCTGATCTACGCCAGTGTTGTTGTGACCAGCTGATCTACGCCAGTGTTGTTGTGACCAGCTGATCTACGTCAGTGTTGTTGTGACCAGCTGATCTACGTCAGTGTTGTTGTGACCAGCTGATCTATGTCAGTGTTGTTGTGACCAGCTGATCTACGCCAGTGTTGTTGTGACCAGCTGATCTACGTCAGCGTTGTTGTGACCAGCTGATCTATGCGAGTGTTGTTGTGACCAGCTGATCTACGCCAGTGTTGTTGTGACCAGCTGATCTACGCCAGTCTTGTTGTGACCAGCTGATCTACGCCAGTCTTGTTGTGACCAATTGCTAATTTACGCAAGTGTTGTTGTGACCAGCTGATGTACGCCAGTGTTGTTGTGACCAGATGATCTACGCCAGTGTTATTGTGACCAGCTGATATACGCCAGTGTTGTTGTGACCAGCTGATCTACGCCAGTGTTGTTGTGACCAGATCTACGCCAGTGTTGTTCTGACCAGCTGATCTACGTCAGTGTTATTGTGGCCAGCTGATCTACGTCAGTGTTGTTGTGACCAGCTGACCTACGTCAGTGTTGTTGTGACCAGCTGATCTACGTCAGTGTTGTTGAGACCAGATGATCTACGCCAGTGTTGTTGTGACCAGCTGATCTACGTCAGTCTTGTTGTGACCAGCTGATCTATGCCAGTGTTGTGACCAGCTGATCTACGCCAGTGTTGTTGTGACCAGCTGCTTATCTGAGCCAGTGTTGTTGTGACCAGCTGATCTACGTCAGTGTTATTGTGGCCAGCTGATCTACGTCAGTGTTGTTGTGACCAGCTGATCTACGTCAGTGTTGTTGTGACCAGCTGATCTACGTCAGTGTTGTTGAGACCAGATGATCTACGCCAGTGTTGTTGTGACCAGCTGATCTACGTCAGTCTTGTTGTGACCAGCTGATCTATGCCAGTGTTGTGACCAGCTGATCTACGCCAGTGTTGTTGTGACCAGCTGCTTATCTGAGCCAGTGTTGTTGTGACCAGCTGATCTACGCCAGTGTTGTTGTCACCAGCTGATCTACGCCAGTGTTGTTGTCACCAGCTGATCCACGCCAGTGTTGTTGTGACCAGCTGATCTACGCCAGTGTTGTTGTGGCCAGCTGCTTATCTACGCCAGTGCTGTTGTGACCAGCTGATCTACGCCAGTGTTGTTGTGAACAGCTGATCTAGGCCATTGTTGTTGTGACCAATTGCTAATGTACGCCAGTGTTGTTGTGACCAGCTGATGTACGCCAGTGTTGTTGTGACCAGATGATCTACGCCAGTGTTACTGTGACCAGCTGATATACGCCAGTGTTGTTGTGACCAGCTGATCTACGCCAGTGTTGTTGTGACCAGATCTACGCCAGTGTTGTTGTGACCAGCTGATCTACGTCAGTGTTGTTGTGACCAGCTGATCTACGTCAGTGTTGTTGTGACCAGCTGATCTACGTCAATGTTGTTGTGACCAGCTGATCTACGTCAGTGTTGTTGTGACCAGCTGAACTACGTCAGTGTTGTTGTGACCAGATGACCTACGTCAGTGTTGTTGTGACCAGATGATCTACGCCAGTGTTGTTGTGACCAGTTGATCTACGTCAGTGTTGTTGTGACCAGCTGATCTATGCCAGCGTTGTTGTGACCAGCTGATCTACGCCAGTGTTGTTGTGACCAGCTGCTTATCTGAGCCAGTGTTGTTGTGACCAGCTGATCTACGCCAGTGTTGTTGTGACCAACTGCTAATCTACGTCAGTGTTGTTGTGACCAGCTGATGTACGCCAGTGTTGTTGTGACCAGATGATCTACGCCAGTGTTACTGTGACCAGCTGATATACGCCAGTGTTGTTGTGACCAGATGATCTACGCCAGTGTTGTTGTGACCAGATGATCTACGCCAGTGTTACTGTGACCAGCTGATATACGCCAGTGTTGTTGTGACCAGATGATCTACGCCAGTGTTGTTGTGACCAGATGATCTACGTCAGTGTTGTTGTAACCAGCTTATCTACGCCAGTGTTGTTGTGACCAGCTGATCTACGACAGTGTTGTTGTGACCAGCTGATCTACGTCAGTGTTGTTGTCACCAGCTGATTTACGCCAGTGTTGTTGTGACCAACTGATCTACGTCAGTGTTGTTGTGACCAGCTGATCTACGTCAGTGTTGTTGTGACCAGCTGATCTACGTAAGTGTTGTTGTGACCAGCTGATCTACGTCAGTGTTGTTGTGACCAGCTGATCTACGTCAGTGTTGTTGTGACCAGCTGATCTACGTCAGTGTTGTTGTGACCAGCTGATCTACGTCAGTGTTGTTGTAACCAGCTGATCTACGTCAGTGTTGTTGTGACCAGCTGATCTACGTCAGTGTTGTTGTGACCAGCTGATCTACGTCAGTGTTGTTGTGACCAGCTGATCTACGTCAGTGTTGTTGTGACCAGCTGATTTACGCCAGTGCTGACATCAATGAAACACCAGTGTTGACATCAATGAAACACCAGTGTTGACATCAATGAAACACCAGTGTTGACATCAATGAAACACCAGTGTTGACATCAATGAAACACCAGTGTTGACATCAATGAAACACCAGTGTTGGCATCAATGAAACACCAGTGTTGGCATAAATGAAACACCAGTGTTGACATCAATGAAACACCAGTGTTGGCATCAATGAAGCTCCAGTGTTGACATCAATGAAACACCAGTGTTGACATCAATGAAACACCAGTGTTGACATCAATGAAACACCAGTGTTGACATCAATGAAACACCAGTGTTGGCATCAATGAAACACCAGTGTTGACATCAATGAAACACCAGTGTTGACATCAATGAAACACCAGTGTTGACATCAATGAAACACCATTGTTGACATCAATGAAACACCAGTGTTGACATCAATGAGACACCAGTGTTGGCATCAATGAAACACCAGCGTTGACATCAATGAAACACCAGTGTTGACATCAATGAAACACCAGTGTTGACATCAATGAAACACCAGTGTTGACATCAATGAAACACCAGTGTTGACATCAACGAAACACCAGTGTTGGCCTCAATGAAACACCAGTGTTGACATCAATGAAACACCAGTGTTGACATCAACGAAACACCAGTGTTGACATCAACGAAACACCAGTGTTGACATCAATGAAACACCAGTGTTGACATCAATGAAACACCAGTGTTGACATCAATGAAACACCAGTGTTGACATCAATGAAACACCAGTGTTGGCATCAATGAAACACCAGTGTTGACATCAATGAAACACCAGTGTTGACATCAACGAAACACCAGTGTTGACATCAACGAAACACCAGTGTTGACATCAACGAAACACCAGTGTTGACATCAATGAAACACCAGTGTTGACATCAATGAAACACCAGTGTTGGCATCAATGAAACACCAGTGTTGACATCAATGAAACACCAGTGTTGACATCAACGAAACACCAGTGTTGACATCAACGAAACACCAGTGTTGACATCAACGAAACACCAGTGTTGACATCAACGTCATCAATGAAACACCAGTGTTGACATCAACGTCATCAATGAAACACCAGTGTTGACATCAACGTCATCAATGAAACACCAGTGTTGACATCAACGTCATCAACGAGACACCAGTGTTGACATCAACGTCATCAATGAAACACCAGTGTTGACATCAACGTCATCAATGAAACACCAGTGTTGACATCAACGTCATCAATGAAACACCAGTGTTGACATCAACGTCATCAATGAAACACCAGTGTTGACATCAACGTCATCAATGAAACACCAGTGTTGACATCAACGTCATCAATGAAACACCAGTGTTGACATCAACGTCATCAATGAAACACCAGTGTTGACATCAACGTCATCAATGAAACACCAGTGTTGGCATCAACGTCATCAATGAAACACCAGTGTTGACATCAACGTCATCAATGAAACACCAGTGTTGACATCAACGTCATCAATGAAACACCAGTGTTGACATCAACGTCTTCAATGAAGGTATCGTTGCCTTCATGTCACTGAAGGTGCTTTTGATTCCAGGGATCAGAGCCTCCTCTCCTCCCTCGCATCAAACCTGCTCGCCTCCCCCCCCCCCCCCGCCGCAAGACGCCGCATAACCCCTACGTCTTTAGCGCTTTCCCCCTGGCATTTTAAAAAACAAAAGACTCTCTTGAATACCTCCGCGTCTACGTGACGTATAAATTTTTCCAGTGACCGACGCAGTGGGTTAGCTAACGTTTCCGTGACGCAACGACGTTTTAAAGGTTTGCAAGACGCAGCAACGCTGAACGTTTTCTGTGACGTAGCGACGTTTAACGTTTTCCGTGATGCAGTAACGTTTGTAATGTTCCCGCAACGTTAACCTTTACGTCACCACGAGTGTTACGACAGGCAGAGACAGATATTTCAGTAACGTATTTTGTGAGATGGGAGAGACGGGAGAGAGAGAGAGAGAGAGAGAGAGAGAGAGGGGAAGAACACCAACGTGTAAGAGACAATGATGGAGGGGTAGAGGGAGGGGTAGAGGGAGGGGTGGAGGGAGGGGTAGAGGGAGGTGCAGAGGGAGGGGCAGAGGGAGGGGCAGAGGGAGGGGTGGAGGGAGGGGTAAAGGGAGGGGTGGAGGGAGGGGGAAAGGGAGGGGTAGAGGGAGGGGTAGACAGAGGGGTGGAGGGAGGGGTGGAGGGAGGGGGGGAGGGAGGGGGAGAGGGAGGGGGAGAGGGAGGGGTAGAGGGAGGGGTGGAGGGAGGGGTAGAGGGAGGGGCAGAGGGAGGGGTGGAGGGAGGGGTGGAGGGAGGGGTAGAGGGAGGGGTAGAGGGAGGGGTGGAGGGAGAGGTAGAGGGAGGGGCAGAGGGAGGGGTGGAGGGAGGGGCAGAGGGAGGGGTGGAGGGAGGGGTAAAGGGAGGGGTGGAGGGAGGGGTAAAGGGAGGGGTGGAGGGAGGGGTGGAGGGAGGGGTTGAGGGAGGGGTGGAGGTAGGGGTAGAGGGAGGGGTGGAGAGAGGGGTAGAGGGAGGGGTGGAGGGAGGGGTAGAGGGAGGGGTGGAGGGAGGGGGTGAAGGGGATGTATATTGGATACTAAGAAGTGATATATACATAAGAAGTTGTACACTCTGATAAATAAGACACAGGAAGACACCAGGAGAGATCCTGGTATACACACTCGGGGCCAGGAGCTGTGACTCGACCCCTGCAACCACAACTAAGTGAGTACACACACACACACACACACACACACACACACACAAAGGACCCAGGAGAATAAGGAGAGCAGTCGTAGAGCCAGAAACGAATATGCACAGATAAGAAGGGAGGCCCAAAGACAATATGAAAATGACATAGCAGCGAAAGCCAAATCTGACCCGAAACTGTTGTACAGCCACATCAGGAAG
>NC_091357.1:19776051-19793551 GCF_038502225.1 Cherax quadricarinatus
GAGGGTAGATGGTAGATGGTAGAGGGTAGATGGTACATTGTAGATGGTAGAGGGTAGATGGTAGATGGTAGAGGGTAGATGGTAGATGGTAGATGGTAGATGGCAGATGGTAGATGCATACTCAAAGTAGTACAGAACTTTTGAGTTCTCCCTCTCTCTCTCTCTCCCCATCTCTATCTCTCCCCTCTCCCTCAATCACTCCCCAATCTCTCCCTTTCTCTCTCCCTCTTCCCATCTCTGCCTCTCCCCTCTCCCTCAACCACTCCCAGATCTCTCTCTCTCTCTCCCTCCTCCCCGCGCCAGACCTTCAAGAGCTTCAACGCGGACCTGATCGGCGTTGAAGCGTAATAAACAGATCATGAACGCCCTGTTAATCCCACTTTTTAACAGGAGAGAATCCTCCACCCTTCGCCGGATTTAATAGACAATTTTATAGAGGATTTAATAGAGGGATTAACAGAGGATTTAGTATGGGACTTAACAGAGGATTTAACACAAGATTTAACGTATTTAACAGGTGATTTAGAAAAGAATATTAGAAGATTTAATAAAGGGTTTAATATGGGATTTAATGCAGGATTAACAGTAGTTTAACAGATTTAATAACGGCGAAATTTAATATTTTTGGATTTAAACAAATTGATAAGAAAAATTAAAAATGTTTTTATCGACGAATAAATATATATATATATATATATATATATATATATATATATATATATATATATATATATATATATATATATATATATATATATATATTATTTTTTTTCAATAAGTCGGCCGTCTCCCACCGAGGCAGGGTGACCCACCGAGGCAGGGTGACCCACCGAGGCAGGGTGACCCACCGAGGCAGGGTGACCCACCGAGGCAGGGTGACCCACCGAGGCAGGGTGACCCACCGAGGCAGGGTGACCCACCGAGGCAGGGTGACCCACCGAGGCAGGGTGACCCACCGAGGCAGGGTGACCCACCGACGCAGGGTGACCCACCGACGCAGGGTGACCCACCGAGGCAGGGTGACCCACCGACGCAGGGTGACCCACCGACGCAGGGTGACCCACCGACGCAGGGTGACCCACCGACGCAGGGTGACCCACCGACGCAGGGTGACCCACCGAGGCAGGGTGACCCGCCGACGCAGGGTGACCCGCCGAGGCAGGGTGACCCACCGAGGCAGGGTGACCCACCGAGGCAGGGTGACCCACCGAGGCAGGGTGACCCACCGAGGCAGGGTGACCCACCGAGGCAGGGTGACCCACCGAGGCAGGGTGACCCACCGAGGCAGGGTGACCCACCGAGGCAGGGTGACCCACCGAGGCAGGGTGACCCACCGAGGCAGGGTGACCCACCGAGGCAGGGTGACCCACCGAGGCAGGGTGACCCACCGAGGCAGGGTGACCCACCGAGGCAGGGTGACCCACCGAGGCAGGGTGACCCAAAAAAGAAAGAAAATCCCCAAAAAGAAAATACTTTCATCATCATTCAACACTTTCACCACACTCACACATTGTCACTGTTTTTGCAGAGGTGCTCAGAATACAACAGTTTAGAAGCATATACGTATAAAGATACACAACATATCCCTCCAAACTGCCAATATCCCAAACCCCTCCTTTAAAGTGCAGTCATTGTACTTCCCATTTCCAGGACTCAAGTCCGACTATATGAAAATAACCGGTTTCCCTGAATCCCTTCACTAAATATTACCCTGCTCACACTCCAACAGATCGTCAGGTCCCAAGTACCATTCGTCTCCATTCACTCCTATCTAACACGCTCACGCACGCTTGCTGGAAGTCCAAGCCCCTCGCCCACAAAACCTCCTTTACCCCCTCTCCCTAACCCTTTCGAGGACGACCCCTACCTCGCCTTCCTTCCCCTATAGATTTATATGCTTTCCATGTCATTCTACTTTGATCCATTCTCTCTAAATGACCAAACCACCTCAACAACCCCTCTTCTGCCCTCTGACTAATACTTTTATTAACTCCACAACTTTTCCTAATTTCCACACTCTGAATTTTCTGCATAATATTTACACCACACATTGCCCTTAGACAGGACATCTCCACTGCCTCCAACCGTCTCCTCGCTGCTGCATTTACCACCCAAGCTTCACACCCATATAAGAGTGTTGGTACTACTATACTTTCATACATTCCCTTCTTTGCCTCCATAGATAACGTTTTTTGACTCCACATATACCTCAACGCACCACTCACCTTTTTTCCCTCATCAATTCTATGATTAACCTCATCCTTCATAAATCCATCCGCCGACACGTCAACTCCTAAGTATCTGAAAGCATTCACTTCTTCCATACTCCTCCCCCCCTGTGATAATAGCCCAGAAATACATTCTAGATTCAAGCAGCATCAGTACTGTGATGTGTGTGTGTGTGTGTGTGTGTGTGTGTGTGTGTGTGTGTGTGTGTGTGTGTGTGTGTGTGTGTGTGTGTGTGTGTACTGTGATCACGAACTTTGTTACTCCACTCATATATTTTATGCGCTTCTTTATTACGAATATTGAGTTTTACTGTTACAGACCACAGTTACTGTTGTTCATGTTACTGTGTTACAGACCCCAGTTACTGTTGTTCATGTTACTGTGTTACAGACCACAGTTACTGTTGTTCATGTTACTGTGTTACAGACCACAGTTACTGTTGTTCATGTTACTGTGTTACAGACCACAGTTACTGTTGTTCATGTTACTGTGTTACAGACCCCAGTTACTGTTGTTCATGTTACTGTGTTACAGACCACAGTTACTGTTGTTCATGTTACTGTGTTACAGACCACAGTTACTGTTGTTCATGTTACTGTGTTACAGACCACAGTTACTGTTGTTCATGTTACTGTGTTACAGACCACAGTTACTGTTGTTCATGTTACTGTGTTACAGACCACAGTTACTGTTGTTCATGTTACTGTGTTACAGACCCCAGTTACTGTTGTTCATGTTACTGTGTTACAGACCACAGTTACTGTTGTTCATGTTACTGTGTTACAGACCACAGTTACTGTTGTTCATGTTACTGTGTTACAGACCACAGTTACTGTTGTTCATGTTACTGTGTTACAGGCCCCAGTTACTAACTGTTGTTCATGTTACTGTGTTACAGACCCCAGTTACTGTTGTTCATGTTACTGTGTTACAGACCCCAGTTACTAACTGTTGTTCATGTTACTGTGTTACAGACCCCAGTTACTAACTGTTGTTCATGTTACTGTGTTACAGACCCCAGTTACTAACTGTTGTTCATGTTACTGTGTTACAGACCCCAGTTACTGTTGTTCATGTTACTGTGTTACAGGCCCCAGTTACTAACTGTTGTTCATGTTACTGTGTTACAGACCACAGTTACTGTTGTTCATGTTACTGTGTTACAGGCCCCAGTTACTAACTGTTGTTCATGTTACTGTGTTACAGACCACAGTTACTGTTGTTCATGTTACTGTGTTACAGGCCCCAGTTACTAACTGTTGTTCATGTTACTGTGTTACAGACCACAGTTACTGTTGTTCATGTTACTGTGTTACAGGCCCCAGTTACTAACTGTTGTTCATGTTACTGTGTTACAGACCCCAGTTACTAACTGTTGTTCATGTTACTGTGTTACAGACCCCAGTTACTAACTGTTGTTCATGTTACTGTGTTACAGACCCCAGTTACAAGTCCGCCTGGGGGTCGCCAGCATCTCCGGCCTCACAAACACAAGGTAGTGTGACAGTACACATGTTGTTGTATTCTTGTTGTAATTGTATTTTTACTGTTCATTACATACGTAGGTGTAGCTGTGGCCTGCACACCTGGCTGTAATGCTGTATAACCACTTGGGAACAAGCAAAAGCCAACAGAGAATAAGCTGATGTTTACAAAATATTACAGCCTATGTACGGTATTTACACTATGTATAATGAGGCGAAAGCAAGCATAAGACATGGTGATCAACGAGGGAAATACAAGCATAAGACACAATGATTAATGAGTAATGCGTAAGATGCCTCACGAGTGTACCACATCGCTTCACAACTATGGCAGACTTCCTTGTCACTGGCTGGTTGTACCAAGGTGCTGGCATAACAAGGGGGGGCCCCTACTCGTTATACCCTCAGCACCTGGTTCACTGGTCGGGATGGCAGCCTATATGGGTGTGTGACATACACCGAATACGTAACATACTCTCAGCCTTTCACTGTATTTTGCTGTAGTTGTTGTGTTGTTGTAGTTGTTGTGTTTTTGTCGCAGTTTTTTTTTTAGCTGTTTCTGTATTTGCTGCGCTTCTCACAACGACAGACAAACACAGTAACAGCCAGAGCAAACGCAAACCACAACAAAGACAGTAACGACAACAACAAAGACAGTAACAACCGCAACAAAGACAGTAACGACCACAACAAAGACAGTAACGACTACAACAAAGACAGTAACGACTACAACAAAGACAGTAACGACCACAACAAAGACAGTAACGACTACAACAAAGACAGTAACGACCACAACAAAGACAGTAACGACCACAACAAAGACAGTAACGACCACAAGACAGTAACGACTACAACAAAGACAGTAACGACCACAACAAAGACAGTAACGACTACAACAAAAACAGTAACGACCACAACAAAGACAGTAACGACCACAACAAAGACAGTAACGACCACAACAAAGACAGTAACAACAAAGACAGTAACGACCACAACAAAGACAGTAACAACAAAGACAGTAACGACCACAACAAAGACAGTAACAACAAAGACAGCAACAACAAAGACAGTAACGACCACAACAAAGACAGTAACAACAAAGACAGTAACGACCACAACAAAGACAGTAACAACAAAGACAGTAACGACTACAACAAAGACAGTAAGAACCACAACAAAGACAGTAACGACTACAACAAAGACAGTAACGACTACAACAAAGACAGTAACAACAAAGACAGTAACGACCACAACAAAGACAGTAACGACCACAACAAAGACAGTAACGACCACAACAAAGACAGTAACAACAAAGACAGCAACAACAAAGACAGTAACGACCACAACAAAGACAGTAACAACAAAGACAGTAACGACCACAACAAAGACAGTAACAACAAAGACAGTAATGGCTTGATAAAGCTCCTGAAGAGCGAAACGTTGCCACAATAAATGTCACATTAGTTGCACTTGTGTCCTTTTACTTTACAACTACAACAAAGACAGTAACGACCACAACAAAGACAGTAACGACTACAACAAAGACAGTAAGAACCACAACAAAGACAGCAACGACTACAACAAAGACAGTAACGACTACAACAAAGACAGTAACGACCACAACAAAGACAGTAACGACCACAACAAAGACAGTAACAACAAAGACAGTAACAACAAAGACAGTAACGACCACAACAAAGACAGTAACAACAAAGACAGTAACGACCACAACAAAAACAGTAACGACTACAACAAACAGTAACGACCACAAGACAGTAACGACTACAACAAAGACAGTAACGACTACAACAAAGACAGTAACGACTACAACAAAGACAGTAACGTCTACAACAAAGACAGTAACAACAAAGACAGTAACGTCTACAACAAAGACAGTAACGACTACAACAAAGACAGTAACGACTACAACAAAGACAGTAACGTCTACAACAAAGACAGTAACAACAAAGACAGTAACAACAAAGACAGTAACGACTACAACAAAGACAGTAACGACCACAACAAAGACAGTAACGACCACAACAAAGACAGTAACGACCACAACAAAGACAGTAACGACCACAAGACAGTAACGACTACAACAAAGACAGTAACGACTACAACAAAGACAGTAACGACCACAACAAAGACAGTAACGACCACAACAAAGACAGTAACGACTACAACAAAGACAGTAACGACTACAACAAAGACAGTAACGACTACAACAAAGACAGTAACGACCACAACAAAGACAGTAACGACCACAAGACAGTAACGACTACAACAAAGACAGTAACAACAGAGACAGTAACAAGTACAATACACCCTGGCTGCAAGAACAGTGTAGATATGAGAGTGACATTGAATCAAGACTCCAGGCTACTGTGCTCGGTCTTGTAGACGGTGGGGAAGTAGTGGGGAGGAGGGGGGTAGGGTGTGGGGAGGTGGTGCGGAAGAGGTAGGGGGTGGTGAGAAGGTAAGGTGTTGGGGAGATAGTGAGGAGGTCAGGAAGGCAGTGGGGAGTTGGTGAGGAGATAGTGGGGAGGAGAGGGGAGGTAGTGAGGAGGCGGGAAGGTAGTGGGAGAGGAGGTAGGGGGTTGTGGGAGGGTAGGGAGGTGGTGGGGAGGTAGGAATGTGATGGGGAGGTAGTTAGGAAGTGGGGAGGTAGTGGGGAGGCGAAGAAATGGTGGGGAGAAGATGGTCGACAGAAGTTATGATAGAAGTTATGAGAGAAAAAAGAGAGTAGTCTAAATGAAAGGCGTAAAGCATGAAGGAAGGGGGAAAGAAAGAAGGGGCGATAAAAGGGGAGATGACAGGAAGGGAGGGGAAGGGGAGAAGGTTTACGGGAAGAGGGAAGTGGAAAAGAAGACAGTCATAATGGGAGAAAGGGAGAGAAAGTGAGAGAGGGTTGATTAAAAAAGTTGAAGAGAATGAAACTGTTAATCTCTCTCTCTCTCTCTCTCTCCATTATCTGTCTTCTGTGTCTCCTGTCTCTTCTCCTGCTATCTCAACTTTCTTGTCTCCCTCATTCTCTTCATCCTCTCCTCATCTCCCTCTTCTTGCAGCTGTTACAAGTAAATAGTTGACTGAGCTCAGTTTTTTCCGCCTACTGACAGTCTTTATCCTTTCCTATCTCTCCCTCCTGCCTTCCTTCCTGCCCTCCCTCACTCTTCCTCCTTCCTTCCCTCCCTCTCCCTCCCTCCTACCCTCCTTCCCTCCCTCCTACCCTCCTTCCCTCCCTCCACACACATCATCACATTCTCCCTGCCTTTAATTCCCCTCACACGCCCCTCCCTCCCAAACCCCCTCTCCCCCTCCCTCCCACCCTCCCCCTCCACTAATGACCAATTGGTGCGGCTTAATTGCAGGTAATGGAAGACCAATTACCATCACCATTTTCACACCTCAGTTGATGGTTGATGATGGTGAGACATGTATGGCAGCCCCCCATGCTATCTTACTCTCACGCTATCTTACTCTCACGCTATCTTACTCTCACGCCATCTTACTCTCACGCTATCTTACTCTCACGCTATCTTACTCTCACGCTATCTTACTCTCACGCTATCTTACTCTCACGCTATCTTACTCTCACGCTATCTTACTCTCACGCTATCTTACACTCATGCTATCTTACTCTCACGCTATCTTACTCTCACGCTATCTTACTCTCACGCTATCTTACACTCATGCTATCTTACTCTCACGCTATCTTACTCTCACGCTATCTTACACTCATGCTATCTTACTCTCACGCTATCTTACTCTCACGCTATCTTACTCTCACGCTATCTTACTCTCACGCTATCTTACTCTCATGCTATCTTACTCTCACGCTATCTTACTCTCACGCTATCTTACACTCACGCTATCTTACTATCATCCTATCTTACTCTCACGCTATCTTACACTTATGCTATCTTACTCTCACGCTATCTTACTCTCACGCTATCTTACACTCACGCTATCTTACACTCATGCTATCTTACCCTCACGCTATCTTACTCTCACGCTATCTTACACTCATGCTATCTTACTTTCACGCTATCTTACACTCATGCTATCTTACTCTCACGCTATCTTACTCTCACGCTATCTTACACTCATGCTATCTTACTCTCACGCTATCTTACTCTCACACTATCTTACTCTCACGCTATCTTACACTCATGCTATCTTATTCTCACGCTATCTTACACTTATGCTATCTTACTATCACGCTATCTTACTCTCACGCTATCTTACACTCATGCTATCTTACTCTCACGCTATCTTACACTCATGCTATCTTACACTCATGCTATCATACTCTCACGCTATCTTACTCTCACGCTATCTTACTCTCACGCTATCTTACACTCATGCTATCTTACTCTCACGCTATCTTACTCTCAAACTATCTTACTCCCACTCTATCTTACTCACACGCTATCTTACTCTCACGCTATCTTACTATCATCCTATCTTACTCTCACGCTATCTTACTCTCACGCTATCTTACTCTCATGCTATCTTACTCTCACGTTATCTTACTCTCACGCTATCTTACTCTCACGCTATCTTACTCTCACGCTATCTTACTCTCACGTTATCTTACTCTCACGCTATCTTACTCTCAAACTATCTTACTCCCACTCTATCTTACTCTCACGCTATCTTACTCTCACGCTATCTTACTCTCACGCTATCTTACTCTCACGTTATCTTACTCTCACGCTATCTTACTCTCACGCTATCTTACTCTCATGCTATCTTACTCTCACGTTATCTTACTCCCACTATATCTTACTCTCACGCTACCTTACTCTCACGCTATCTTACTCTCACGCTACCTTACTCCCACGCTATCTTACTCCCATGTTATCTTTATCTCTCACTCTTGTTGTGTCCACAGTGTTGCTGTTGTTGTTGTTGTTGTGTCCACAGTGTTGTGTCTACAGTGTTGTTGCGTCCACAGTGTTGTGGCTGTTGTGTCCACAGTCTTATTGTTGTGTCCACAGTGTTGTTGTTGTGTTCATAGTGTTGTGGTTGTTGTGTCCACAGTCTTATTGTTGTGTCCACAGTGTTGTTGTTGTGTTCATAGTGTTGTGGTTGTTGTGTCCACAGTCTTTTTGTTGTGTCCACAGTGTTGTGGTTGTTGTGTCCACAGTCTTTTTGTTGTGTCCACAGTGTTGTTGTTGTGTCCACAGTGTTGTGTCTACAGTGTTGTTGTTGTGTCCACAGTGTTGTGTCTACAGTGTTGTGGCTGTTGTGTCCACAGTGTTGTTGTTGTTGTAGCCACAGTGTTGTGGTTGTTGTGTCCACAATGTTGTGGTTGTTGTGTCCACAGTGTTGTTGTTGTTGTGTCCACAGTGTTGTTGTTGTTGTTGTGTCCACAGTGTTGTTGTTGTTGGTGTGTCCACAGTGTTGTTGTTGTTGTGTCCACAGTGTTGTGGTTGTTGTGTCCACAGTCTTTTTGTTCTGTCCACAGTGTTGTTGGTGTTGTGTCCACAGTGTTGTGGTTGTTGTGTCCACAATGTTGTGGTTGTTGTGTCCACAGTGTTGTTGTTGTTGTGGCCACAGTGTTGTTGTTGTTGTGTCCACAGTGTTGTTGTTGTTGTGTCCACAGTGTTGTTGTAGTTGTGTCCACAGTGTTGTTGTTGTGTCCACAGTGTTGTGGTTGTTGTGTCCACAGTCTTTTTGTTGTGTCCACAGTGTTGTTGTTGTTGTGCCCACAGTGTTGTGGTTGTTGTGTCCAAAGTGTTGTTGTTGTTGTGTCCACAGTGTTGTGGTTGTTGTGTCCACAGTCTTTTTGTTGTGTCCACAGTGTTGTGGTTGTTGTGTTCACAGTGTTGTGGTTGTTGTGTCCAAAGTGTTGTTGTTGTTGTGTCCACTTTGTTGTGGTTGTTGTGTCCACAGTCTTTTTGTTGTGTCCACAGTGTTGTTGTTGTTGTGCCCACAGTGTTGTGGTTGTTGTGTCCACAGTGTTGTGGTTGTTGTGTCCACAGTCTTATTGTTGTGTCCACAGTGTTGTTGTTGTTGTTGTTGTGTCCACAGTGTTGTTGTTGTGTCCACAGTGTTATGGTTGTTGTGTCCACAGTGTTGTGGTTGTTGTGTCCACAGTGTTGTTGTTGTTGTTGTGTCCACAGTGTTATGGTTGTTGTGTCCACAGTGTTGTGGTTGTTGTGTCCACAGTCTTATTGTTGTTGTGTCCACAGTCTTGTTGTTGTTGTGTCCACAGTGTTGTTGTTGTGTCCACAGTGTTGTGGTTGTTGTGTCCACAGTGTTGTTGTTGTTGTGTCCACAGTCTTATTGTTGTTGTGTCCACAGTGGTGTTGTTGTTGTGTCCACAGTGTTGTTGTTGTTGTTGTGTCCACAGTGTTGTTGTTGTGTCCACAGTGTTGTGGTTGTTGTGTCCACAGTGTTGTTGTTGTTGTGTCCACAGTCTTATTGTTGTTGTGTCCACAGTCTTGTTGTTGTTGTGTCCACAGTGTTGTTGTTGTTGTGTCCACAGTCTTGTTGTTGTGTCCACAGTGTTGTTGTTGTTGTGTCCACAGTCTTATTGTTGTTGTGTCCAGTGTTGTTGTTGTTGTGTCCACAGTTTTGTTGTTGTTGTATCCACAATCTTGTTGTTGTTGTTGTGTCCACAGTCTTTTTGTTGTTGTGTCCACAGTCTTTTTGTTGTTGTGTCCACAGTGTTGTTGTTGTTGTGTCCACAGTGTTGTTGTTGTGTCCACAGTCTTATTGTTATTGTGTCCACAGTCTTGTTGTTGTTGTGTCCACAGTGTTGTGGTTGTTGTGTCCACAGTGTTGTGGTAGTTGTGTCCACAGTCTTATTGTTGTGTCCACAGTGTTGTTGTTGTTGTTGTTGTGTCCACAGTCTTGTTGTTGTTGTGTCCAGTGTTGTGGTTGTTGTGTCCACAGTGTTGTTGTTGATGTGTCCACAGTCTTTTTGTTGTTGTGTCCACAGTCTTGTTGTTGTTGTGTCCACAGTCTTGTTGTTGTGTCCACAGTCTTGTTGTTGTTGTGCCCACAGTCTTGTTGTTGTTGTGTCCACAGTCTTGTTGTTGTTGTGCCCACAGTCTTGTTGTTGTTGTGTTCACAGTCTTGTTGTTGTGTCCACAGTCTTGTTGTTGTTGTGTCCACAGTCTTGTTGTTGTTGTGTCCACAGTGTTGTTGTTGTTGTGTCCACAGTGTTGTTGTTGTGTCCACAGTGTTGTTGTTGTGTCCACAGTGTTGTTGTTGTTGTTGTGTCCACAGTGTTGTGATTGTTGTATCCACAGTGTTGCTGTTGTTGTGTCCACACTGTTGTTGTTGTTGTGTCCACAGTGTTGTTGTTCTTGTGTCCACAGTGTTGTTATTGATGTGTCCACAGTGTTGTGGTTGTTGTGTCCACAGTGCTGTTGTTGTTGTGTCCACAGTGTTGTTGTTGATGTGTCTACAGTGTTGTTGTTGTGTCCACAGTGTTGTTGTTGATGTGTCCACAATGTTGTGGTTGTTGTGTCCACAGTGTTGTTGTTGTTGTTGTTGTTGTTGTGTCCACAGTTTTATTGTTGTGTCCACAGTGTTGTTGTTGTTGTTGTGTCCACAGTGTAGTTGTTGTTGTGTCCACAGTGTTATTGTTGTGTCCACAGTGTAGTTGTTGTTGTGTCCACAGTGTTATTGTTGTGTCCACAGTGTTGTTGTTGTTGTGTCCACAGTGTTGTTGTTGTTGTGTCCACAGTGTTGTTGTTGTTGTTGTGTCCACAGTGTTGTTGTTGTTGTGTCCACAGTGTTGTTGTTGTTGTTGTGTCCACAGTGTTGTTGTTGTTGTTTCATAGTGTTGTTGTTGTTGTTGTTTCATAGTGTTGTTGTTGTTGTTTCATAGTGTTGTTGTTGTTGTTGTTTCATAGTGTTGTTGTTGTTGTTTCATAGTGTTGTTGTTGTTTCATAGTGTTGTTGTTGTTGTTTCATAGTGTTGTTGTTGTTTCATAGTGTTGTTGTTGTTTCATAGTGTTGTTGTTGTTGTGTCCACAGTGTTGTTCTTGTGTCCACAGTGTTGTTGTTGTTGTGTCCACAGTGTTGTTATTGTGTCCACAGTGTTGTTGTTGTGTCCACAGTGTTGTTGTTGTGTCCACAGTGTTGTTGTTGTTGTTGTGTCCACAGTGTTGTTGTTGTGTCCACAGTGTTGTTGTTGTGTCCACAGTGTTGGTGTTGTGTCCACAGTGTTCTTGTTGTGACCACAGTGGTGTTGCTTTTGTGTCCACAGTGTTGTTGTTGTGTCCACAGTGTCGTTGTTGTGTCCAAAGTGTTGTTGTTGTTGTGTCCACAGTGTTGTTGTTGTGTCCACAGTGTTGTTGTTGTTGTGTCCACAGTGTTGTTGTTGCTGTGTCCAAAGTGTTGTTGTTGTTGTTGTGTCCACAGTGTTGTTGTTGTGTCCACAGTGTTGTTGTTGAGTCCACAGTGTTGTTGTTGTGTCCACAGTGTTGTTGTTGTGTCCACAGTGTTGTTGTTGTGTCCACAGTGTTATTATTATGTCCACAGTGTTGTTGTTGTGTCCACAGTGTTGTTGTTGAGTCCACAGTGTTGTTGTGTCCACAGTGTTTTTGTTGTGTCCACAGTGTTTTTGTTGTGTCCACAGTGTTGTTGTTGTTGTTGTTGTTGTGTCCACAGTGTTGTTGCTGTGTCCACAGTGCTGTTGTTGTGTCCAGAGTGTTGTTGTTGTTGTGTCCACAGTGTTGCTGTTGTTGTGTCCACAGTGTTGTTGTTGTGTCCACAGTGCTGTTGTTGTGTCCACAGTGTTGTTGTTGTATCCATAGTTTTGTTGTTGTTGTGCCAACAGTGTTGTTGTGTCCACAGTGTTGTTGTTTTGTCCACAGTGTTGTTGTTGTGTCCAGTGTTGTTGTGTCCACAGTGTTGTTGTTGTTGTGTCCACAGTGTTGTTGTTGTTGTGTCCACAGTGTTGTTGTTGTGTCCACAGTGTTGTTGTTGCGTTCACAGTGTTGTTGTTGTGTCCACAGTGTTGTTGTTGTGTCCACAGTGTTGTCGTTGTTGTGTCCACAGTGTTGTTGTTGCGTTCACAGTGTTGTTGTTGTGTCCACAGTGTTGTTGTTGTTGTGTCCACAGTATTGTTGTTGTTGTGTCCACAGTGTTGTTGTTGTTGTGTCCACAGTGCTGTTGTTGTGTCCACAGTGTTGTTGTTGTTGTGTCCACAGTGTTGTTGTTGTTGTGTCCACAGTGTTGTTGTTGTTGTGTCCACAGTGTTGTTGTTGTGTCCACAGTGTTGTTGTTGTTGTGTCCACAGTGTTGTTGTTGTGTCCACAGTGTTGTTGTTGTTGTGTCCACAGTGTTGTTGTTGTTGTGTCCACAGTGTTGTTGTTGTTGTGTCCACAGTGTTGTTGTTGTTGTGTCCACAGTGTTGTTGTTGTTGTGTCCACAGTATTGTTGTTGTTGTGTCCACAGTGTTGTTGTTGTTGTGTCCACAGTGTTGTTGTTGTTGTGTCCACAGTGTTGTTGTTGTTGTGTCCACAGTGTTACAAACACCTGGTCACTAAGCCAGACACTCTTACAAGATACTAGCAGTGAAAGATGAGATTAACAAGTGTAGAATACACCCCGTGGAGACCAGGTGAGCCACGGGCACAGAGAACACTGTGTCATCATGCGGGGCCCAAGACTCTTCAACCACACAATAAAACCAAATATACATGATTATACCAATAAAAACAGAGTTCAAAGTGAAAAAATTAAGAGATAAGAAGAAAATTCTCTCGGTCGTTCAAAGGAAAGGTCGTCTTTCCGTTCATCTTAACGAACTGAAGGAAAAAATGAAAAAATCCGTTAAAGTCGTTAAAACCGTTAAACGACTTTAGGTGTTCAAAAAGAAAAAGAAATTGAAGCGAAGGACAGTGTTGACCAATGGTCTTTTATCAGTTCAAGGCAGTCAGGTGTGAGCGAGGGGAGATGAGGGGAGGGGGGATGTAGGGAGGGGGGCGAAGATGAGGGGATGCCTGAGGGAGGTAAGGGGAACAGGGTCATTGCTGCTTAGATGAGGGGAGGGGGGAGGGGAGTTGTAGGGAGGGGGAGGGAGATGTGGGAAGGGAGAGCGAAGATGAGGAGATGCCTGAGGGAGGTAAGGGGAACAGTCATTGCTTAGATGAGGGGGGAAAAGAGGAGAGAGAGGGAAGGTTATTTAACCAGGGAGGGGGAGGGAAGGTCGGGATAAGTGAGATAGATGAGGTGTGGATAGATATAGTGTTGGCAAATGAGAGGTGGGGGGGGTTCCTGACTTAATCATAAAATTACTCTAGTCAAAATAACCCCCACCACCTCCTTCCTAACCCCCTCCTCTCCCTGCCTCCTCCATCTCCCCTCCCCTCCTAATAACAACTCCACCCTCTCCCCTCATAATAACAACTCCACCCCCTCCCCTCATAACAACCATCCACTTCTTATAAACCCTCCACCCTCTCCCATCCTAACAACCCCCTCCCCTGGTACTGGACAACCACCTGGTAGTTACGAGGGTCATAACCTCGTTATCCACCAACCAATTGTTATGTTTTTCCGGCATAAAAAACACATTGATGAAAGAGAGAGAGAGAGAGAGAGAGAGAGAGAGAGAGAGAGAGAGAGAGAGAGAGCACCTCGTTCTACGTGTTTCAACAGCTTACCGAACCTTGTTACCCTCCCCCCTGTAGTTACACCTGTGGTCGTTAGTACCTGAGGGTCATTACAGTCCCTGAGGGTCATTACAGTCCCTGAGGGTCATTACAGTCCCTGAGGGTCATTACAGTCCCTGAGGGTCATTACAGTCCCTGAGGGTCATTACAGTCCCTGAGGGTCATTACAGTCCCTGAGGGTCATTAGAGGCGCAAGGACCCCCCCCCCGACAGCAGGAGAGCTACTGAAGGAATAATGGTGTCGTCTTCTTCCTGGGTGACGCTCCAGCGAGGGAGGTGTTACCTGCTTAGCACCTGATGTGTTGCCTCTCCAGCCAATCAGGTGCATCCAGCCACCACTCAGACACATCAAGTCAATCAGATACATTCAGCTACTCAAGACACCTCCAGCCGCTCAGACTCAAGCCACTCAGACACCAGTCACTCAGACACCAGTCACTCAGACGCAAGTCACTCAGACACCAGTCACTAAGACTCCAGTCACTCAGACACCAGTCACTCAGACACTAGTCACTCAGACACCAGTCACTAAGACTCCAGTCACTCAGACACCAGTCACTCAGACACCAGTCACAAAGACTCCAGCAACTCAGACTCCAGTCACTCAGACACGTCACTCAGACACCAGTCACTCAGATTCCAGCCACTCAGACACCAGTCACTCAGACACCAGTCACTCAGACTCCAGCCACTCAGACTCAAGTCACTCAGACACCAGTCACTCAGACTCCAGCCACTCAGACACCAATCACTCAGACACCAGTCACTCAGACACCAGTCACTCAGACTCCAGCCACTCAGACACCAATCACTCAGATACCAGCCACTCAGACTTCAGTCACTCAGACACCAATCACTCAGACACCAGTCACTCAGACACCAGCCACTCAGACTCCAGTCACTCAGACACCAATCACTCAGACACCAGTCACTCAGACACCAATCACTCAGACACCAGTCACTCAGACACCAGTCACTGAGACACCAGTCACTCAGACACCAGTCACTCAGACTCCAGCCACTCAGACACCAATCACTCAGACACCAGTCACTCAGACACCAGTCACTCAGACACCAGTCACTCAGACTCCAGCCACTCAGACACCAGGCACTCAGACACCAGTCACTCAGACACCAGTCACTCAGACTCCAGTCACTCAGACACCAGTCACTCAGACACCAGTCACTCAGACACCAGTCACTCAGACTCCAGCCACTCAGACTCCAGTCACTCAGACACCAGTCACTCAGACTCCAGCCACTCAGACACCAGTCACTCAGACACCAGTCACTCAGACTCCAGCCACTCAGACTCCAGCCACTCAGACACCAGTCACTCAGACACCAGTCACTCAGACTCCAGCCACTCAGACACCAGTCACTCAGACACCAGTCACTCAGACACCAGTCACTCAGACTCCAGCCACTCAGACACCAGTCACTCAGACACCAGTCACTCAGACTCCAGCCACTCAGACTCCAGCCACTCAGACACCAGTCACTCAGACACCAGTCACTCAGACACCAGTCACTCAGACTCCAGCCACTCAGACACCAGTCACTCAGACACCAGTCACTAAGACTCCAGTCACTCAGACACTAGTCACTCAGACACCAGTCACAAAGACTCCAGCCACTCAGACTTTCACTGGTTTACCCAAAATCTATATTAATGTAAACATGGAAGACGAGGGTACACCACTTGACAACTTTCTTTAGTTGTAAACTGACATATTACTAACAACAACTATCTTACTAACAACAACAACAATCTTACTAACAACAACTATCTTTCTAACAACAACTATCTTACTAACAACAACTATCTTACTAACAACAACTATCTTACTAACAACAACAACAATCTTACTAACAACAACTATCTTACTAACAACAACAACAATCTTACTAACAACAATTATCTTACTAACAACAACTATCTTACTAACAACAACTATCTTACTAACAACTATCTTACTAACAACAACTATCTTACTAACAACAACTATCTTACTAACAACAACAATCTTACTAACAACAACTATCATACTAACAACAATCTTACTAACAACAAATATCTTACTAACAACAACAATCTTACTAACAACAACTATCTTACTAACAACAACTATCTTACTAACAACAACTATCTTACTAACAACAACAACTATCTTACGAACAAGAACAATCTTACTAAAAACAACTATCTTACTAACAACAATCTTACTAACAACAACAACTATCTTACTAACAACAACAACAATCTTACTTACAACAACTATCTTACTAACAACAACTATCTTACTAACAACAACTATCTTACTAACAACAATCTTACTAACAACAACTATCTTACTAACAACAACAACTATCTTACTAACAACAACAACAATCTTACTAACAACAACTATCTTACTAACAACTATCTTACTAACAACAACTATCTTACTAATAACAACAATCTTACTAACAACAACTACCTTACTAACAACAATCTTACTAACAACAACAACTATCTTACTAACAACAACAATCTTACAAACAACTATCTTACTAACAACAACTATCTTACTAACAACAACAACAATCTTACTAACAACAACAATCTTACTAACAACAACAACTATCTTACTAACAACAACAATCTTACTAACAACTATCTTACTAACAACAACTATCTTACTAACAACAACAACAATCTTACTAACAACAACTATCCTACTAACAACAACAACAATCTCACTAACAATGGTTCAGCGTGTGTTGGAAGGTTGTTCAAGTCTCTGGTTCAGTGGTGCGTGAAACTGTCTGGCTACCAGACATCTGATCTCTGGATGCTGTTCTAGCAGAGGCAGCTGGTTGTTCTAGCAGAGGCAGCTGGTTGTTCTAGCAGAGGCAGCTGGTTGTTCTAGCAGAGGCAGCTGGTTGTTCTAGCAGAGGCAGCTGGTTGTTCTAGCAGAGGCAGCTGGTTGTTCTAGCAGAGGCAGCTGGTTGGTCTAGCAGAGGCAGCTGGTTGTTCTAGCAGAGGCAGCTGGTTGTTCTAGCAGAGGCAGCTGGTTGTTCTAGCAGAGGCAGCTGGTTGTTCTAGCAGAGACAGCCGATTGTTCAAGCAGAGGCAGCTGGTTGTTCTAGCAGAGGCAGCTG
>NC_091357.1:19798551-19803551 GCF_038502225.1 Cherax quadricarinatus
AGAGAGGGTGAGGGAGGCAGGGGAGAGAGGGTGAGGGAGGCAGGGGAGAGAGGGTGAGGGAGGCAGGGGAGAGAGGGTGAGGGAGGCAGGGGAGAGAGGGTGAGGGAGGCAGGGGAGAAAGGGTGAGTGAGGCAGGTGAGAGAGGGTGAGGGAGGCAGGGGAGAGTGGGTGAGGGAGGCAGGGTAGAGGGTGAGGGAGGCAGGGGAGAGAGGGTGAGGGAGGCAGGAGAGAGAGGTGAGGGGAGGCAGGGGAAAGAGGGTGAGGAGGCAGGGAAGAGAGGGGTGAGGAGGCAGAGAGAGGTGAGGAGGCAGGGAGAGCAAGAGGAGGCAGGTGGAGAGAGGAGGGAGGAATAAGTAGAAGGGAGGGTGGAGAAAGGTAACGAGAAGGCAGGAAGCAGGCAAAAAATCTCACTTACCTTACTAAATGTCTGCCTTACCGTACTATCTGTCTTTCCTTACTGTCTGTCTTACCTTACTGTCAGTCTTACCTTACTGTCAGTCTTACCTTACTGTCTGCCTTACCTTACTGTCTTACCTTACTGTCTGTCTTACCTTATTGTCTGTCTTACCTTACTGTCTGTCTTACCTTACTGTCTGTCTTACCTTACTGTCTGTCTTACCTTACTGTCTGCCTTACCTTACTGTCTGTCTTACCTTACTGTCTGTCTTACCTTACTGTCTGTCTTACCTTACTGTCTGTCTTACCTTACTGTCTGTCTTACCTTACTGTCTGTCTTACCTTACTGTCTGTCTTACCTTACTGTCTGTCTTACCTTACTGTCTGTCTTACCTTACTGTCTGTCTTACCTTACTGTCTGTCTTACCTTACTGACTGTCTGCATTTTACCGCTCGTCTTACCTTACTGTCTGCCTTACCTTACTGTCTGTCTTACCTTACTGTCTGCCTTACCTTACTAAATGTCTGCCTCTACCTACTGTTCGTCTACCTTTTTACCGTCTGCCTACCTACTGGGCAACACGTCTGCTTTACCTTACATCTGCCTTTCCTTACTGTGTCAGTCCCACTACTGTCATTCTACCTACCGTCATCTGTACCTACTGTCTGTCTTACCTTACTGTCTGCCTTACCTTACTGTCAATCTTACCTTACTGTCAGTCTTACCTTACTGTCTGCGTTACCTTACAGTAAGTCTTACCTGATTCGCCTTACCTATCGTCTGCCTTACCCACTGTCTGTCTACCTTACTGTCTGCCTTGCCTACTGTCTGTCTTGCCTTACTGTCAGTTCCACCTTACCGTCTGCCTTACCTACTGGTTCGCCTTACCTTACCGTCTGTCTTAATTACCGTCTGGCCTTACCCTCACCGTCTGTCTTAATTACTGTCTGTCTTACCTTACTGTCTGCCTTACCTTACTGTCTGCCTTACCTTACTGTCTGCCTTACCTCATTGTCAGTCTTGAATTACTGTCTGCCTTACCTTACTGTCTGCCTTACCTTACTGTCTTCCTTACCTTACTGTCAGTTTTTCCTTACTGTCTGTTTTACCTTACTGTCTGCCTTACGTTACTGTCTGCCTTACCTTACTGTCTGTCTTACCTTACTGTCTGCCTTACCATACTGTCTGCCTTACCTTACTGTCTACATTACCTTGCTGTCAGTTTTACCTTACTGTCTGTCTTACCTTAATGTCTGCCTTATCTTACTGTCTGCCTTACCTTACTGTCTGCCTTACCTTACTGTCAGTCTTACCTTACTGTCTGTCTTACCTTACTGTCTGCCTTACCTTACTGTCTGCCTTACCTTTTTGTCTGCCTTACCTTACTGTCTGCCTTACCTGTCTGCCTTACCTTACTGTCTGCCTTACCTTACTGTCAGTCTTACCTTACTGTCTGCCTTACCTTACTGTCTGCCTTACCTTACTGTCTGCCCACCTACTGTCAGTCTTACCTTCACTGTCCGGCCTTACCTTACCGTCTGCCTTACCTACCGTCTGGCTCACCTTTACTGTCTGCCTTACCTTTTTGTCTGCCTTACCTTACTGTCTGCCTTACCTGTCTGCCTTACCTTACTGTCTGCCTTACCTTACTGTCAGTCTTACCTTACTGTCTGCCTTACCTTACTGTCTGCCTTACCTTACTGTCTGCCTTACCTTACTGTCAGTCTTACCTTACTGTCTGCCTTACCTTACTGTCTGCCTTACCTTACTGTCTGCCTTACCTTACTGTCTGCCTTACTCCACTGGTCTGCCTTACCCACTGTCTGCCCCTACCTTACTGTCTGCCTTACCTACCGGGTCTGCCTTACTCACTGTCTGCCTTACCCTTACTGTCTGCTCCACTATTACCGTCTGGCCTTACCCACTGGTCTACTACCTGCTGCCGGGCTTTACCTTACTGTCTGTCTTACCTTAATGTCTGCCTTTTCTTACTGTCTGCCTTACCTTACCGTTCGCCTTACCTTACCGTCATTCCACTATCAGTTCGTCTTACCTACTGTCTGCCTTACCTTACGTCTGCCTTACCTTTTTGTCTGCCTTTTACTCATTGGTTCGCCTTACCTGTCTGCCTTACTCATTGTCTGCCTACCTGCATTGTCGTCTTAATTACTGTCTGCCTTACCTTACTGTCTGGCCTTACCTTACCAGTTCGCCCACTTACTGTCAGTCCACTTACTGTCTGCCTTACCTTACTGTCTGCCTTACCTTACTGTCTGCCTTACCTTACTGTCTGCCTTACCTTACTGTCTGCCTTACCTTACTGTCTGCCTTACCTTACTCAGGCGGTGCAAAGGGGACATGTAGCCTTAATGACCCTCGAATGGTAGACAGTCTTGAAACCTCGATAACCAACACACACACAATGTCAATAGATAATAATACACGATAGACTTTAATACAGTAGAAATAGATGGTTTAAAACTTCAGTGTGGACTGGTATGTCCTCTGTTATATGTACTCCACGTACTCTCACGTACTATCACGTACCCCCACGAACTATCACGTACTCCTACGTACTCTCATGTGCTCCTGGGTATATCAAGGCTGTTAACTACTGGAGAAGGGAGAAGGGGAGAAGGGAGATGATCAAAAAAGAGGAGAGAGGGGAGATGGGGAGAAAGAGTAGAGGGGAGAGAGAGAGAGAGAGAGAGAGAGAGAGAGAGAGAGAGAGAGAGAGAGAGAGAGAGAGAGAGAGAGACGAGGGGGATGACTAGATGGGTAACAGGAAGTGAGCGAGAGGGAAGAGGCGGAAGAAGGTATAGAACAAAAGGAAAAGAATGGGATAGAGAGAGAGAGAGAGAGAGAGAGAGAGAGAGAGAGAGAGAGAGAGAGAGAGAGAGAGAGAGAGAGAGAGAGACAGACTTTTTTTGTGTGTGTGCAGTCTTGTGTACACTCTCTCTTTCTTTTTCTCTATCCTCCCCTCTCCTCTATATCCCCCTCGTCTCCCTTCTCCCCTACATCTCCCCGTGAGGTAAACATTTGTATGGGAGTTGACGCTATGGTGCTGAAATTGAGCGAGATTGACAGCAAGTGTCGGGGCGAGGGGAGGGGAGGAGTGGGGAGGGGGTCAAAAGAGAGACAGTGTAGTGTGATGGGTAGATGTGGGGAGATCTGTGGTTGGATTGTTTGAAACATACACACACACACACACACACACACACACACACACACGTAGTCAGTAAATGGAATAGTTTGGGAAGCGATGTAGTGGAGGCAGGATCCATACATAGCTTTAAGCAGAGGTATCATAAAGTTCACGGTTCAGAGAGAGAGTGACCTAGTAGCGATTTAGTGAAGAGAGTGGGGGCCAGGGGAGCTCGGACTCGACCAAGACCTCAACTAGGTGAGTACAATCAGGTGAGTACACACACACAACACACACACAACACACACACACACACACACACACACACACACACACACACACACAGACACACACACAGGAAAGGTTTGTGCCCAAGGACAATAGAAATACTGGGAAGACCAAAGCTAGTCCATGGTTTACCTGAAGGTGTAGGGAGAGAAAAACTAAGTGCACCAGAGAATGGAAAAGATACAGGAGGCAGAGGACCCAGGAAAATAGAGAGACTAGTCGAAGAGCCAGAAACGAGTATGCATAGATAAGGAGGGAGGCCAAGCGACAATATGAAAACGACATAGCCTCGAAAGCCAAGTCTGACCCAAAACTGCTGTAAAGTCACATTAGGAGGAAGACAAGAGTCAAAGACCAGGTGATCAGGATGAGGAAAGAAGGTGGGAAACTCATCAGAAGCGATCAAGAGGTATGTGAGGAGCTCAACAAGAGATTTAAGGAAGTATTTACAGTGGAGACAGGAAGGACTCTGGGTGGAGGAACAGGTGAGGGGTGGACGCCAACAAGGAATATTCCAACAAGTGTTAGATGACAATAATAACCATGAAGAGGTGAAGAAGCTCCTAAGGACCTTCATACCTCAAAGGCAATGGGACCAGACAACATCTCCCCATGGGTCCTTAGGAGAGGAGCAGAAATGCCGTGTGCCACTAACCACACCTTAAACACATCCCTTGAAACTGGGCACCACCGGAGGTGGAAGACGGCAAATATAGCAATCATATTTAAAAGGGACAGAAAGGAGGCACTAAACCATAGACCACTGTTACTGACGTGCAGCAGTATGCAAAGTAATGGAGAAGATTATCAGGAGGAGAGTGCAGGAGCACCTGAACGGAACAAGAGCATGAACGCCAAACAGCACGTGAATTTATGGAAGGCAAATCCTATCACAAACCTACTGGAGTTTTAAGGGGGATAAAGTAACAGAAGTAAGACACGAGAGAGAGGGGTGGTTGGATTGTATCTTCTTGACTGCAAGAAAGCCTTGACACAGTTCCTCACAGAGATTACAGAAGCCAGAGTGACCAGGCACGTATAACAGAAAGGCACTGCAATGGATCAGAGAATACCTGACAGGGAGGCAACAACGAGTCATGGTACGATAAGGCAGATCATTATGGGCAATCGTGACGAGCGGGTCCCACAGGATCGGTCCTAGGACCAGCG
>NC_091357.1:19808551-19848551 GCF_038502225.1 Cherax quadricarinatus
AGTATCACTGATGTACCCCAACATGGTGCCTAGTACCCTAATACCAGTATCACTGATGTACCCTAACATGGTGCCCTAGCACCTACCAGTATCGCTGATGTACCCTAACACAGCCCTAGTACCCCAATACCAGTATCACTGATGTACCCTAACATGGTGCCTTAGTACCCTAATACCAGTATCACTGATGTACCTAACATGGTGCCCTAGTACCCTAATACCAGTATCACTGATGTACCCAACATGGTGCCTTAGTAATTCTAATAACAGTATCACTGATGTAATTCAACATGGTGCCCTAGTACTCCCAATAATACCAGTACCATTAATGTACCCTAACATGGTACCTAGTACCCTAATACCAGTATCACTGATACCCTAACATGGTGCCCTATACCCCTAATACCAGTATCACTGATGCTCCTAACATGGTGCCTTAGTACCTCTAATACCAGTATCACTGATGTACCCTAACATGGTGCCCTAGTACCCTAATACCAGTATCACTGATGTGCCCTAACATGGTGCCCTAGTACCCTAATACCAGTATCACTGGTGTACCCTAACATGGTGCCCTAGTACCCTAATACCAGTATCACTGATGTGCCCTAACATGGTGCCTTAGTACCCTAATACCAGTATCACTGATGTACCCTAACATGGTACCTTAGTACCCTAATACCAGTATCACTGATGTACCCTAACATGGTGCCCTAGTACCCTAATACCAGTATCACTGATGTACCCTAACATGGTGCCCTAGTACCCTAATACCAGTATCACTGATGTACCCTAACATGGTACCTTAGTACCCTAAAACCAGTATCACTGATGTACCCTAACATGGTGCCCTAGTACCCTAATACCAGTACCATTAATGTACCCTAACATGGTACCTTAGTACCCTAATACCAGTACCATTAATGTACCCTAACATGGTGCCTTAGTACCCTAATACCAGTACCATTAATGTACCCTAACATGGTACCTTAGTACCCTAATACCAGTACTACTGATGTGCCCTAACATGGTACCTTAGTACCCTAATACCAGTATCATTGATGTACCCTAACATGGTACCTTAGTACCCTAATACCAGTATCACTGATGTACCCTAACATGGTGCCTTAGTACCCTAATACCAGTACCATTAATGTACCCTAACATGGTACCTTAGTACCCTAATACCAGTATCACTGATGTACCCTAACATGGTGCCCTAGTACCCTAATACCAGTATCACTGATGTACCCTAACATGGTGCCTTAGTACCCAAATACCAGTACCATTAATGTACCCTAACATGGTGCCTTAGTACCCTAATACCAGTATCGCTGATGTACCCTAACATGGTACCTTAGTACCCTAATACCAGTACCATTAATGTACCCTAACATAGTGCCTTAGTACCCTAATACCAGTATCACTGATGTACCCTAACATGGTACCCTAATACCAGTACCATTAATGTACCCTAACATAGTGCCTTAGTACCCTAATACCAGTACCACTGATGTACCCTAACATGGAACCTTAGTACCCTAATACCATTACCATTAATGTACCCTAACATAGTGCCTTAGTACCCTAATACCAGTATCACTGATGTACCCTAACATGGTGCCATAGTACCTTAATACCAGTATCACTGATGTACCCTAACATGGTGCCTTAGTACTCTTATACCATTATCATTGATGTACCCTAACATGGTGCCCTAGTACCCTAATACCAGTATCACTGATGTACCCTAACATGGTGCCCTAGTACCCTAATACCAGTATCACTGATGTACCCTAACATGGTGCCTTAGTACCCTAATACCAGTATCACTGATGTACCCTAACATGGTGCCCTAGTACCCTAATACCAGTATCACTGATGTACCCTAACATGGTGCCTCAGTACCCTAATACCAGTATCACTGATGTACCCTAACATGGTGCCCTAGTACCCTAATACCAGTACCACTGATGTACCCTAACATGGTGCCTTAGCACCCTAATACCAGTACCATTAATGTACCCTAACATGGTGCCTTAGTACCCTAATACCAGTATCACTGATGTACCCTAACATGGTGCCCTAGTACCCTAATACCAGTACCACTGATGTACCCTAACATGGTGCCTTAGTACCCTAATACCAGTATCACTGATATACCCTAACATGGTGCCTTAGCACCCTAATACCAGTACCACTGATGTACCCTATTATGGTGCCCTAGTACCCTAATACCAGTACCACTTGAATACTCTAACGTGGTGCGCTAGTACCCTAATACCACCGACGTACCCTAACCTGGTCCCCTAATACCAATACCACCGACGTACCTTAACATGGTCTCCTAGTACCGTAATACCACTGACGTACCCTAACATGGTGCCCTAGTACCATAATACCACTGATGTACCCTAATACCAGTACCAATGATGTACCCTGACATGGTGCCCTATTACCCTAATACCACTGACGTAACCTAACATGGTGCCCAAGTACCCTAATACCACTGATGTACCCTAATATGGTGCCCTAGTACCCTAATACCACTGACGTACCCTAACATGGTACCCTAATAATAACAATACCCTAACGCTGTGTTTCTTCGACAGGGTACCCCCACAACAGTCTGGGTATGACCAAGTCTTCCCTGGATGCCCACAGTCCTCACCTAAGACAACCAGGTATGTCACCCATTGCTTTTCTCACCCTCAACCCCCATTTTCTTATAACCCATTTTCTATTTTACATCCCATTTTCTCTCGGACATCCTATTTTCTGTCTTACATCCCATTTTCTATCTTACATCTCATTTTCTGTTTCACATTTCATTTTCTCTCTTACATCCCATTTTCTATCTTAAGTCCCATTTTCTATCTTACGTCCCATTTTCTATCTTATATCCCATTTTCCGTCTTACATCCCATTTTCTATCTTACATCCCATTTTCCCTCTTACATCCCATTTTTTATCTTCTCCCTCATTATTTTTCCCTCTCTTCTTTCTCTCTCTTCCTCTACATCTTATCACTTACTCAAAGGATTTTCTCTTCCTGTTTTTCTCTCTCTCTTTCCTTTTTCTTTATACCCTCATTTCCTATCTTCCTTGTTTAACAACCTCCTCTCATCTCCTATTTTCTCTAATGCTATCTCCATTATTACGTACTTTTGTAAGTATTTATGTGTATTAATATTAACGTACGTTCCTGTGATAGTCTTCAATCCCATTTATATATATATATATATATATATATATATATATATATATATATATATATATATATATATATATATATATATATATATATATATATATATATATATATATATATACAAAACAACCACTCTGAAAGAATAGAGAAATTCCAAGCGCTTTCGTGACTACTCACATGTGAGTAGTCACGAAAGCGCTTGGAATTTCTCTATTCTTTCAGAGTGGTTGTTTTGCATATTTTGAAATCACCTGTTTACTGTGATCTTATTGCATATATATATATATATATATATATATATATATATATATATATATATATATATATATATATATATATATATATAATATATATATAATATATATATATTATATATATATTTATATATATATATATATATATATATATATATATATATATAAAATATATATATATATACACTCACGAGAGAAAATGTTGAGGGTAATTCAAGGCCCCTTACCCACTAGGGAAAGGGCCAGCACCCTTTGCCCACAAAGGGGGAGTGATCAAGTGGTCCAGAGAGGAAATGACCACAAGATATCAGTTACTGTACACACACACACACACACACACACACACACACACACACACACACACACACACACACACACACACACACACACACACACTCACACAGACCTCACTCAGGGAGAAAGACCTTGGGGTGACCATAACACCGAGCACATCACCGGAGGCACACATCAACCAAATAACCGCTGCAGCATACGGGCGCCTGGCAAACCTGAGAATAGCGTTCCGATACCTTAATAAGGAATCGTTCAAGACACTGTACACTGTGTATGTTAGGCCCATACTGGAGTATGCAGCACCAGTCTGGAACCCACACCTGGTCAAGCACGTCAAGAAGTTAGAGAAAGTACAAAGGTTTGCAACAAGGCTAGTCCCAGAGTTCAGGGGAATGTCGTACGAGGAAAGGTTGAGGGAAATCGGACTGACGACACTGAAGGACAGAAGGGTCAGGGGAGACATGATAACGACATACAAGATACTGCGGGGAATAGACAAAGTGGACAGAGATAGGATGTTCCAGAGAGGGGACACAGGGACAAGGGGTCACAGCTGGAAGCTGAAGACTCAGACGAGTCACAGGGACGTTAGGAAGTATTTCTTCAGTCATAGAGTTGTCAGCAAGTGGAATAGCCTAGCAAGTGAAGTAGTGGAGGCAGGAACCATACATAGTTTTAAGAAGAGGTATGACAAAGCTCAGGAAGCAGAGAGAGAGAGGATCCAGTAGCGATCAGTGAAGAGGCGGGGCCAGGAGCTGAGTCTCGACCCCTGCAACCACAATTAGGTGAGTACACACACAGTCCACTGAGCTTGTCTAGGGACTAAGGGGCAAGGAGCTGTAAGGGACCTAGGGACACGGGCTAGTAAATATGGAACTAGAATGATGGATTTCTGTTGATCAGCCGAGCTGTGGCTTGCGGGTACTGGTATCATCAACAACCTCGTTAATCACGCCATCAACTTGCAGTCAACAGGTAAACGGGAGTAAGACACATGTGTAACGTTTTGTCTGGTCAGTCCCTCAGCCTCCATGTTGAGGGACTGACCACCTCACAACTTCTGTACTCGACTGAAGAAGCCTACTGTATGGGCGAAACGTTTCGGAATAAAGACACCCAACTTCTGCACATATGTTTTACTTATCAAGGTCATAATGAGTTTTCGGGTTTGAGAATGACCTGCCTAGTATGGGCCAGTGGGCCTGCTGCAGTGCTCCTCCTCATGAGTTTGGGGTTTGAGAATGACCTGCCTAGTATGGGCCAGTAGGCCTGCTGCAGTGCTCCTCCTCATGAGTTTGGGGTTTGAGAATGACCTGCCTAGTATGGGCCAGTGGGCCTGCTGCAGTGCTCCTCCTCATGAGTTTGGGGTTTGAGAATGACCTGCCTAGTATGGGCCAGTAGGCCTGCTGCAGTGCTCCTCCTCATGAGTTTGGGGTTTGAGAATGACCTGCCTAGTATGGGCCAGTGGGCCTGCTGCAGTGCTCCTCCTCATGAGTTTGGGGTTTGAGAATGACCTGCCTAGTATGGGCCAGTGGGCCTGCTGCAGTGCTCCTCCTCATGAGTTTGGGGTTTGAGAATGACCTGCCTAGTATGGGCCAGTGGGCCTGCTGCAGTGCTCCTCCTCATGAGTTTGGGGTTTGAGAATGACCTGCCTAGTATGGGCCAGTAGGCTTGCTGCAGTGCTCCTCCTCATGAGTTTGGGGTTTGAGAATGACCTGCCTAGTATGGGCCAGTGGGCCTGCTGCAGTGCTCCTCCTCATGAGTTTGGGGTTTGAGAATGACCTGCCTAGTATGGGCCAGTAGGCCTGCTGCAGTGCTCCTCCTCATGAATTTGGGGTTTGAGAATGACCTGCCTAGTATGGGCCAGTGGGCCTGCTGCAGTGCTCCTCCTCATGAGTTTGGGGTTTGAGAATGACCTGCCTAGTATGGGCCAGTGGGCCTGCTGCAGTGCTCCTCCTCATGAGTTTGGGGTTTGAGAATGACCTGCCTAGTATGGGCCAGTAGGCCTGCTGCAGTGCTCCTCCTCATGAGTTTGGGGTTTGAGAATGACCTGCCTAGTATGGGCCAGTGGGCCTGCTGCAGTGCTCCTCCTCATGAGTTTGGGGTTTGAGAATGACCTGCCTAGTATGGGCCAGTGGGCCTGCTGCAGTGCTCCTCCTCATGAATTTGGGGTTTGAGAATGACCTGCCTAGTATGGGCCAGTGGGCCTGCTGCAGTGCTCCTCCTCATGAGTTTGGGGTTTGAGAATGACCTGCCTAGTATGGGCCAGTGGGCCTGCTGCAGTGCTCCTCCTCATGAGTTTGGGGTTTGAGAATGACCTGCCTAGTATGGGCCAGTAGGCCTGCTGCAGTGCTCCTCCTCATGAGTTTGGGGTTTGAGAATGACCTGAATAGTATGGGCCAGTGGGCCTGCTGCAGTGCTCCTCCTCATGAGTTTGGGGTTTGAGAATGACCTGCCTAGTATGGGCCAGTGGGCCTGCTGCAGTGCTCCTCCTCATGAGTTTGGGGTTTGAGAATGACCTGCCTAGTATGGGCCAGTAGGCCTGCTGCAGTGCTCCTCTTCATGAGTTTGGGGTTTGAGAATGACCTGCCTAGTATGGGCCAGTAGGCCTGCTGCAGTGCTCCTCTTCATGAGTTTGGGGTTTGAGAATGACCTGCCTAGTATGGGCCAGTAGGCCTGCTGCAGTGCTCCTCCTCATGAGTTTGGGGTTTGAGAATGACCTGCCTAGTATGGGCCAGTAGGCCTGCTGCAGTGCTCCTCTTCATGAGTTTGGGGTTTGAGAATGACCTGCCTAGTATGGGCCAGTAGGCCTGCTGCAGTGCTCCTCTTCATGAGTTTGGGGTTTGAGAATGACCTGCCTAGTATGGGCCAGTAGGCCTGCTGCAGTGCTCCTCTTCATGAGTTTGGGGTTTGAGAATGACCTGCCTAGTATGGGCCAGTAGGCCTGCTGCAGTGCTCCTCCACCTTCCTTATCCTCAAAATATTTTTTCCCTCTAAAATGAACACTCGACAAATGATTTTTATAGCGAAAAAATATCTCAACGTAACATATTTTTGAAAAAAAAGAGTAATATAAATGAATCAATATATTTTAATAAATCCTATAATTTAGTGTCGATTTATTATGGAAATTGGAGGGTAAATTTATTAAATTTTTTTTTTCTATCACTAGAAGGACCTGGGATAAATTTTTGCCAATTACGAAGGAAATTTCCCTACACAGAAGTAATTTCTCCCCTGCCGAGCTCCCCCCTCTCCCCATATGTCCATCCTCGCCCCTCACACTCTCCCTCATCATCACCCTCGCTCTCTTTCTCCCTCTTTATTTCTCCCTCTCCCTAACTCCCTCCTCTCTCTTCTTCTCTATTTGACCTGTTTTATCCTCCCTTAAAAATTATTCTCGTTATCTCCCTCTTTATTTCACTCTCTTCTCCATCTTTATTTCTCTCTCTCACTTCTCCCTCATTCTCTTCTCCCTTAAAATGTATTCACATTATCTGCCTTACGTCTACTTGTTGTAATATTCCTTAAGACTGGGCCAAAGGAATGGCTATGAGGCGAAAAGTGTGGCGAGAAGAATTTCTGGAAGAGAAACCTTGTATCAGTACGACGTTTCGCCCATTGTGGGCTTTATTGAGTACGTGGATGTATGGTGGAGTTGCTGTTATGTCATGTCACTTGCTGCTACATCATGTCAGTTGCTACCACATAATGTCAGTTGCTACTACGTCATGTCACTTGCTACTACGTCATGCCAGTTGCTACCATATCATGTCAGTTACTACCACATCATGTCAGTTGCTACCACATCATGTCTGTTGCTACTATGTCATGTCAAGTGCTGTCAGACATAAGGTCAAGTGTCCCCAGGCGGAGGAGAGAGATAAAATGTCAGTGTACACTCACAGGACACCTTATCTACAAAGTAGACAGACCTGACCGAGGGTGTCTCCAGGCTGCCATCATCCACCCCACAGACCACAGAACAGAACCAGGGCACCACATGTCCCACAGACACCACAGAACAGAACCAGGGCACCACATGTCCCACAGACACCACAGAACAGAACCAGGGCACCACATGTCCAACAGAAACCACAGAACAGAACCAGGGCACCACATGTCCCACAGACACCACAGAACAGAACCAGGGCACCACATGTCCCACAGACATGTGTTCCTCCATTCTTATGTTCTTATGACATTCCTCAGGTCACGTGCGTCACATCTCACTCTCCGCCTATATATATAATGTCTTTCTACCTCTGTATGTTAGAAGTGATCAAGGTCCCAGGACCGAAACGTTTTCTAATAAATATGTTATAGTGTTTGCTTACGTGTCTTTCTAAACCAACATTGAACAGAACCAGGGCACCACATGTCCCACAGATACCACTGAACAGAACCAGGGCACCACATGTCTCACAGACACCACAGAACAGAACCAGGGCACCACATGTCCCACAGACACCACAGAACAGAACCAGGGCACCACATGTTCCACAGACACCACAGAACAGAACCAGGGCACCACATGTCCCACAGACACCACAGAACAGAACCAGGGCACCACATGTTCCACAGACACCACAGAACAGAACCAGGGCACCACATGTCCCACAGACACCACAGAACAGAACCAGGGCACCACATGTCCCACAGACACCACAGAACAGAACCAAGGCAGCACATGTCCCACAGACACCACAGAACAGAACCAGGGCACCACATGTCCCACAGACACCACAGAACAGAACCAGGGCACATGTCCCACAGACACCACAGAACAAAACCAGGGCAGCACATGTCCCACAGGCACCACAGAACAGAACCAGAGCACCACATGTCCCACAGACACCACAGAACAGAACTAAGGCAGCACATGTCCCACAGACACCACAGAACAGAACTAGGGCAGCACATGTCCCACAGACACCACAGAACAGAACCAGGGCACCACATGTCCCACAGACACCACAGAACAGAACCAGGGCACATGTCCCACAGACACCACAGAACAGAACCAGGGCACCACATGTCCCACAGACACCACAGAACAGAACCAGGGCACAACATGTCCCACAGACACCACAGAACAGAACCAAGGCACATGTCCCACAGACACCACAGAACAGAACCAGGGCACCACATGTCCCACAGATACCACAGAACAGAACCAGGGCACCACATGTCCAACAGACACCACAGAACAGAACCAGGGCACCACATGTCCCACAGACACCACAGAACAGAACCAGGGCACCACATGTCCCACAGACACCACAGAACAGAACCAGGGCACCACATGTCCCACAGACACCACAGAACAGAACCAGGGCACCACATGTCCCACAGACACCACAGAACAGAACCAGGGCACATGTCCCACAGACACCACAGAACAGAACCAGGGCACCACATGTCCCACAGATACCACAGAACAGAACCAGGGCACCACATGTCCAACAGACACCACAGAACAGAACCTGGGCACCACATGTCCCACAGACACCACAGAAAAGAATCAGGGCACCACATGTTCCACAGACACCACAGAACAGAACCAGGGAACCACATGTTCCACAGACACCACAGAACAGAACCAGGGCACCACATGTCCCACAGACACCACAGAACAGAACCAGGGCACCACATGTTCCACAGACACCACATAACAGAACCAGGGCACCACATGTCCCACAGACACCACAGAACAGAACCAGGGCACCACATGTCCCACATACACCACAGAACAGAACCAGGGCACCACATGTCCCACAGACACCACATAACAGAACCAGGGCACCACATGTCCCACAGACACCACAGAACAGAACCAGGGCACCACATGTCCCACAGACACCACAGAACAGAACCAGGGCACCACATGTCCCACAGACACCACAGAACAGAACCAAGGCACCACATGTCCCACAGACACCACAGAACAGAACCAGGGCACCACATGTCCCACAGACACCACAGAACAGAACCAGGGCACCACATGTCCCACAGACACCACAGAACAGAACCAGGGCACCACATGTTCCACAGACACCACAGAACAGAACCAGGGCACAACATGTCCCACAGACACCACAGAACAGAACCAAGGCACCACATGTCCCACAGACACCACAGAACAGAACCAGGGCACCACATGTCCCACAGACACCACAGAACAGAACCAGGGCACCACATGTCCCACAGACACCACAGAACAGAACCAGGGCACCACATGTTCCACAGACACCACAGAACAGAACCAGGGCACCACATGTCCCACAGACACCACAGAACAGAACCAGGGCACCAAATGTCCCACAGACACCACAGAACAGAACCAGGGCACCACATGTCCCACAGACACCACAGAACAGAACCAGGGAACCACATGTTCCACAGACACCACAGAACAGAACCAGGGCACCACATGTTCCACAGACACCACAGAACAGAACCAGGGCACCACATGTCCCACAGACACCACAGAACAGAACCAGGGCACCACATGTTCCACAGACACCACAGAACAGAACCAGGGCACCACATGTCCCACAGACACCACAGAACAGAACCAGGGCACCACATGTCCCACAGACACCACAGAACAGAACCAGGGAACCACATGTTCCACAGACACCACAGAACAGAACCAGGGCACCACATGTCCCACAGACACCACAGAACAGAACCAGGGCACCACATGTCCCACAGACACCACAGAACAGAACCAGGGCACCACATGTCCCACAGACACCACAGAACAGAACCAGGGCACCACATGTTCCACAGACACCACAGAACAGAACCAGCGAACCACATGTTCCACAGACACCACAGAACAGAAACAGGGCACCACATGTTCCACAGACACCACAGAACAGAACCAGGGAACCACATGTCCCACAGACACCACAGAACAGAACCAGGGAACCACATGTTCCACAGACACCACAGAACAGAACCAGGGCACCACATGTTCCACAGACACCACAGAACAGAACCAGGGCACCACATGTCCCACAGACACCACAGAACAGAACCAGGGCAGCACATGTCCCACAGACACCACAGAACAGAACCAGGGCACCACATGTCCCACAGACACCACAGAACAGAACCAGGGCACCACATGTCCCACAGACACCACAGAACAGAACCAGAGCACCACATGTCCCACAGACACCACAGAACAGAACCAGGGCACCACATGTCCCACAGACACCACAGAACAGAACCAGGGCACCACATGTCCCACAGACACCACAGAACAGAATCAGGGCACCACATGTTCCACAGACACCACAGAACAGAACCAGGGCACCACATGTCCCACAGACACCACAGAACAGAACCAGGGCACCACATGTTCCACAGACACCACAGAACAGAACCAGGGCACCACATGTCCCACAGACACCACAGAACAGAACCAGGGCACCACATGTCCCACAGACACCACAGAACAGAACCAGGGCACCACATGTCCCACAGACACCACAGAACAGAACCAGGGCACCACATGTCCCACAGACACCACAGAACAGAACCAGGGCACCACATGTTCCACAGACACCACATAACAGAACCAGGGCACCACATGTCCCACAGACACCACAGAACAGAACCAGGGCACCACATGTCCCACAGACACCACAGAACAGAACCAGGGCACCACATGTCCCACAGACACCACAGAACAGAACCAGGGCACCACATGTCCCACAGACACCACAGAACAGAACCAGGGCACAACATGTTCCACAGACACCACAGAACAGAACCAGGGCACCACATGTCCCACAGACACCACAGAACAGAACCAGGGCACAACATGTTCCACAGACACCACAGAACAGAACCAGGGCACAACATGTTCCACAGACACCACAGAACAGAACCAGGGCACAACATGTTCCACAGACACCACAGAACAGAACCAGGGCACCACATGTCCCACAGACACCACAGAACAGAACCAGGGCACCACATGTCATCCTAGCACGGGGGGGGTGGGGGGTTGGAGGTCAGTTTTTAATAGTAGGAGAATAAGCTTACTTACTTACTTACTTACTTACTTTGACTTGTTTTGAAGATATAAAACGTTTCGCGCACGTCTTTTTGTCCGTTCTTAAGACGGAAGGAAGGGAGGAGATGGGGAGGGGGAGGGGGTGCAGGGAGGGAGGAAGGGAGGGGATGCAGGCGGAGGTAGGGGGTACAGGTGCAGGGACGGAGGGAGGGAGGGAGGGGGTGCAGGGGTAGGGAGGGAGGGAGGGGGTGCAGGTGTAGGGAGGGAGGGAGGGGGTGCAGGTAGGGAGGAAGGGAGGGGATGCAGGCGGAGGTAGGGGGTACAGGTGCAGGGAAGGAGGGAGGGAGGGAGGGGGTGCAGGGGTAGGGAGGGGGTAAAGTGCATTGGTGCAGCTAACGATGCATGCGGACGTGATCAACCCCTCCCCCTCCCCTTCTCCCTCCCCCTTCCCCTCTCAATTCCCCCGCGCCTGCACTGAATGCATAATGCTGGCCATCACAGTCGTGTTGTACACCACCTCACACCCCAACATTAACTTCATAAATCACTGATTTAAAAAGTTATTATATAATAAAAATAATAATATTATTATTATTAATAACATTAATAATATTAATTATATTATTATTAATCAGTGACGTCACTTCCTGTCAGTGACGTCACTTCCTGTCAGTGACGTCACTTCCTGTCAGTGACGTCTCTTCCTGTCAGTGACGTCACTTTCTGTTAGTGACGTCACTTCCTGTCAGTGACGTCACTTCCTGTCAGTGACGTCACTTTCTGTTAGTGACGTCACTTCCTGTCAGTGACGTCACTTCCTGTCAGTGACGTCACTTTCTGTTAGTGACGTAACTTCCTGTCAGTGACGTCACTTTCTGTTAGTGACGTAACTTTCTGCCAGTGACGCCACTTTCTGTCTGTGACGTCACTTTGTTAGTAACGTCACTTTGTCAGTGACGTCACTTTGTCAGTGACGTCACTTTGTCAGTGACGTCAGTTTCTGTCAGTGACGTCACTTTCTGTTAGTGACGTCACTTTCTGTCAGTGACGTTACTTTCTGTCAGTGACGTCACTTTCTGTCAGTGACGTCACTTCCTGTTAGTGACGTCACATCATGTAAGTGACGTCACTTTGTTAGTGACGTCACTTTGTCAGTGACGTCACTTCTCTGTCAGTGATGCCACTTCCTGTTAGTGACGTCAACACTGTCTTCTACGTACAAGACAGGTATACAGTACCGACAAGATGAAAGTTAAGACACTTGTGCAACATCTGGGTATCTTTATTGTAGACGTTTCGCCCTCCAGTGGCTTTATCAATACAAATTCTTGGATATAATTAGAAGACAGAAGAACCATGTACACAAGATGAGGTAATCAGTCCCTCAGCCTTGGAGGTGGTGTTCACAGCACCGTGGTTGTAGAGTTTCTGAAGCACAGGTAAGGAGACTGGCGCTTATGTAGGCGCTGCAACATCATGGTATCTTGATTCAGAGGACATCTACATGACCTTCTTCACAACTTCTACAACTAACCCATCAATCTGGGAAGGACCTACTTCCACTGGGGAATCCCGCCTACCAGTGACTATGTCCTAGTCTGCTACACGTCCCTATCCACTGACGCCTACATAAGCGCCAGTCTCCTTACCTGTGCTTCAGAATCTCTACAACCACGGTGGTGTGAACACCACCTCCAAGGCTGAGGGACTGATTACCTCATCTTGTGTACATGGTTCTTCTGTCTTCTAATTATGTCCAAGAATCTGTATTGATAAAGCCACTGGAGGGCGAAACGTCTACAATAAAGATACCCAGATGTTGCACAAGTGTCTTAACTTTCATCTGTCTTCTGTCATCTTCTAACTCAGTTCTTCCTTCTATTTCTTCCCTCGCTTCTCACACCTGTTATTTACACTAGTTTATCAGTTATTTACACTAATTTACGTTCATAAAAACGAGTGAGGTAATAAAGGTCGCCGTTCAGAACGTGATGGGAATTAAGACAGACATTCAGACTGAGCAATCAGAGGCACGTGGCAGTGTCCTCATTACCATACTCATGCAAATCAACGTCATTTAAAGTCTTCCCCCAGCCTGGTTATTACGTCTAGTAACCTCCCCTCCCTGCTAGTAGCCTCCCCTCCCTGCTAGTAGCCTTCCCTCTCTGCTAGTAACCTCCCCTCCCTGCTAGTAATCTCCCCTCCCTGCTAGCAACCTCCCCTCCCCGCTAGTAACCTCCCCTCTCCGCTAGTAACCTCCCCTCCCTGCTAGTAACCTCCCCTCCCTGCTAGTAGCCTCCCCTCCCTGCTAGTAGCCTCCCCTCCAAGTAGTAACCTCCCCTCCCTGCTAGTAATCTCCCCTCCCTGCTAGTAGCCTCCCCTCCCTGCTAGTAATCTCCCCTCCCCGCTAGTAATCTCCCCTCTCCGCTAGTAACCTCCCCTCCCTGCTAGTAACCTCCCCTACTTGTTAGTAATCTCCCCTACCGGCTAGTAATCACCGCTACCTGCTAGTAACCTCTCCTCCCCGCTAGTAACCTCCCCTCCCCGCTAGTAACCTCCCCTCCCAGCTAGTAACCTCCCCTCCCCGCTACTAACCTCCTCTCCCTGCTAGTAATCTCCCCTACCCGCTAGTAATCTCCCCTCCCTGCTAGTAACCTCCCCTCCCCGCTAGTAATCTCACCTCCCCGCTAGTAACCTCCCCTCCCCGCTAGTAACCTCGCCTCCCCGCTAGTAATCTCCTATCCCTGCTAGTAATCTCCCCTCCCTGCTAGTAACCTTCCCTCCCTGCTAGTAACCTTCACTACCCGCTAGTAATCTCCCCTCCCCGCTAGTAACCTTTCCTCCCTACTAGTAACCTCCCCTCCCTGCTAGTAGCCTCCCCTCCCTGCTAGTAGCCTCCCCTCCAAGTAGTAATCTCCCCTCCCTGCTAGTAATCTCCCCTACCTACTAGTAGCTTCCCCTCCCTGCTAGTAATCTCCCCTCCCCGCTAGTAATCTCCCCTCCCTGCTAGTAACCTCGTCTCCCTGCTAGTAACCTCCCCTCCCTGCTAGTAATCTCCCCTCCCTGCTAGCAACCTCCCCTCCCCGCTAGTAACCTCCCCTCTCCGCTAGTAACCTCCCCTCCCTGCTAGTAACCTCCCCTACCCGCTAGTAACCTCCCCTCCCTACTAGTAACCTCCCCTCCTTGCTAGTAATCTCCCCTACCGGCTAGTAATCTCCGCTACCTGCTAGTAACCTCCCCTCCCCGCTAGTAACCTCCCCTCCCAGCTAGTAACCTCCCCTCCCCGCTAGTAACCTCCTCTCCCTGCTAGTAATCTCCCCTGCCCGCTAGTAATCTCCCCTCCCTGCTAGTAACCTCCCCTCCCCGCTAGTAATCTCCCCTCCCTGCTAGTAACCTCGTCTCCCTGCTAGTAACCTCCCCTCCCTGCTAGTAATCTCCCCTCCCTGCTAGCAACCTCCCCTCCCCGCTAGTAACCTCCCCTCTCCGCTAGTAACCTCCCCTCCCTGCTAGTAACCTCCCCTACCCGCTAGTAACCTCCCCTCCCTACTAGTAACCTCCCCTCCTTGCTAGTAATCTCCCCTACCGGCTAGTAATCTCCGCTACCTGCTAGTAACCTCCCCTCCCCGCTAGTAACCTCCCCTCCCAGCTAGTAACCTCCCCTCCCCGCTAGTAACCTCCTCTCCCTGCTAGTAATCTCCCCTACCCGCTAGTAATCTCCCCTCCCTGCTAGTAACCTCCCCTCCCCGCTAGTAACCTCAACTCCCCGCTAGTAACCTCCTCTCCCTGCTAGTAATCTCCCCTCCCTGCTAGTAACCTTCCCTCCCTGCTAGCAACCTTCACTACCCGCTAGTAATCTCCCCTCCCTTCTAGTATCCTCCCCTCCCAGCTAGTAACCTCCCCTCCCAAATAGTAACCTCCCCTCTCCGCTAGTAACCTCTCCTCCCTGCTAGTAACCTCCCCTCCCTGCTCGTAACCTCCCCTCTCCGCTAGTAACCTCCCCTCCCTGCTAGTAACCTCCCCTCCCTGCTAGTAATCTCCCCTCCCCGTTAGTAATTTCCCCTACCTGCTAGTAACCTCTCCTCCCCGCTAGTAACCTCCCCTCCCCGCTAGTAATCTCCCCTCCCCGCTAGTAACCTCCCCTCCCCGCTAGTAACCTCCTCTCCCTGCTAGTAATCTCCCCTCCCCGCTAGTAATCTCCTCTCCTTGCTAGAAATCTCCCCTCTCCGCTAGTAATCTTCCCTCCCTTCTAGTAACTTCCCCTCCCCGCTAGTAACCTCCGCTCTCTTCTAGTAACTTCCCCTCCTCGTTAGTAACTTCCCCTCCCAGCTAGTAACTTCCCCTCCCTGCTAGTAACTTACTCTCCGTGCTAGTAACTTCCCCTCCCCGCTAGTAACTTCCCCTCCCTTCTAGTAACTTCCCCTCCCTTCTAGTAACCTCCCCTCCCTGTTAGTAACTTCCCCTCCCTGCTAGTAACTTCCCCTCCCCGCTAGTAACCTCCCCTCACTGCTAGTAACTTCTCCTCCCCGCTAGTAACTTCCCCTCCCTGCTGGTAACTTCCCCTCCGTGCTAGTAACTTTCCCTTCCCGCTAGTAACTTCCCCTCTCTGCTAGTAACTTACCCTCCCTTCTAGTAACTTCCCCTCCCCGCTAGTAACTTCCCCTCCCTTCTAGTAATTTCCCCTGCCCGCTAGTAACCTCCCCTCCGGGCTAGTAACTTTCCCTTCCCGCTAGTAACTTCCCCTCTCTGCTAGTAACTTCCCCTCCCTTCTAGTAACTTCCACTCCCCGCTAGTAACCTCCCCTCCCTTCTAGTAACTTCCCCTCCCCGCTAGTAACCTCCCCTCCCTGCTAGTAACTTCCCCTCCCTTCTAGTAACTTCCCCTCCCTTCTAGTACCCTCCCCTCCCTGCTAGTAACCTCCTCTCCCTGCTAGTAACCGTCCCTCCCTGCTAGTAACTTCGCCTCCCTGCTAGTAACCATACCTCTCTGCTAGTAACCTCCCCTCCCTGCTAGTAACCTCCCCTCCCCGCTAGTAACCTCCCATCCCTGCTAGTAACCACACCTCCCTGCTAGTAACCTCCCCTCTCTGCTGGTAACCTCCCCTCCCTGCTAGTAACCTCCCCTCCCTGCTAGTAGCCTCCCGTCCCTGCTAGTAACCTCCCCTCCGCGCTAGTAACCTCCCCTCCCTGCTAGTAACCTCCCCTCCCTGCTAGTAATCTTTCCTCCCCGCTAGAAATCTTCCCTCCCTGCTAGTAACCTCCCCTCCCTGCTAGTAACCTCCCCTCTCCGCTAGTAACCTCCCTTCCCTGCTAGTAACCTCCTCTCCCTGCTCGTAACCTCCCCTCGCCGCTAGTAACCTCCCCTCCCTGCTAGTAGCCTCCCGTTCCTGCTAGTAACCTCCCCTCCGTGCTAGTAACCTCCCCTCCCTGCTAGTAACCTCCCCTCCCTGCTAGTAATCTCCCCTCCCCGCTAGTAATCTCCCCTCCCTGCTAGTAACCTCCCCTCCCTGCTAGTAACCTCTCCCTGCTCGTAACCTCCCCTCCCCGATAGTAACCTCCCCTCCCTGCTAGTAACCTCCCCTCCCTGCTAGTAACCTCACCTCCCCGCTAGTAATCTCCCCTCCCCGCTAGTAACCTCCCCTCCCCGCTAGTAACCTCGTCTCCCTGCTAGTAATCTCCCCTCCCCGCTAGTAATCTCCCCTCCCTGCTAGTAACCTCCCCTCCCCGCTAGTAATCTCCCCTCCCCGCTAGTAACCTCCCCTCCCCGCTAATAACCTCCCCTCCCCACTAGTAACCTCTTCTCCCTGCTAGTAATCTCCCCTCCCCGCTAGTAATCTCCCCTCCCTGCTAGTAACCTCCCCTCTGCGCTAGTAATCTCCCCTCCCCACTAATAACCTCCCCTCCCCGCTAGTAACCTTCTCTCCCTGCTAGTAACCTTCCCTCCCCGCTAGTAACCTCCCCTCTCCGCTAGTAACCTCCCCTCTCCGCTAGTAACATCTCCCCGCTAGTAACCTTCCCTCCATTCTAGTAACTTCCCCTCCCAGCTAGTAACCTCCGCTCTCTTCTAGTAACTTCCCTTCACTTCTAGTAACCTCCCCTCCCTGCTAGTAATTTCCCCTCCCCGCTAGTAACTTCCCCTCCCTGCTAGTAACTTCCCCTCCGTGCTAGTAACTTTCCCTTCCCGCTAGTAACTTCCCCTCTCTGCTAGTAACTTCCCCTCCCTTCTAGTAACTTCCCCTCCCCGCTAGTAACCTCCCCTCCCTTCTACTAACTTCCCCTCCCCGCTAGTAACCTCCTCTCCCTGCTAGTAACTTCCTCTCCCTTCTAGTAACTTCCCTCCCTTCTAGTACCCTCCCCTCCCTGCTAGTAACTCCTCTCCCTGCTAGTAACCTTCCCTCCCTGCTAGTAACTTCCCCTCCCTGCTAGTAACCACACCCCTCTGCTAGTAACCTCCCCTCCCTGCTAGTAACCTCCCCTCCCCGCTAGTAACCTCCCCTCCCTGCTAGTAACCACACCTCCCTTCTAATAACCTCCCCTCCCTGCTGGTAACCTCCCCTCCCTGCTAATAACCTCCCCTCCCTGCTAGTAGCCTCCCGTCCCTGCTAGTAACCTCCCCTCCCCGCTAGAAATCTCCCCTCCCTGCTAGTAACCTCCCCTCCCTGCTAGTAATCTCCTTTCCCCGCTAGCAATCTCCCCTCCCTGCTAGTAACCTCCCCTCCCTGCTAGTAACCTCCCCTCTCAGCTAGTAACCTCTCCTCCCTGCTAGTAACCTCCCCTCCATGCTCGTAACCTCCCCTCCCCGCTAGTAACCTCCCCTCCCTGCTAGTAACCTCCACTCCCTGCTAGTAATCTCCCCTTCCGGCTAGTAATCTCCCCTACCTATTAGTACCCTCTCCTCCCCGCTAGTAACCTCCCCTTCCCGCTAGTAACCTCCCCTCCCCGCTAGTAACCTCCCCTCGTCGCTAGTAACCTCCTCTCTCTGCTAATAATCTCCCCTCCCCGCTAATAATCTCCCCTCTCTGCTAGTAACCTCCCCTCCCCGCTAGTAATCTCCCCTCCCCGCTAGTAACCTCCCTTCCTTGCTAGTAATCTCCTCTTCCTGCTAGTAATCTCCCCTCCCCGCTAGTAATCTGCCCTCCCTGCTAATAACCTTCCCTCCCTTGTAGTAACCTTCATTACCCGCTAGTAATCTCCCCTCTCCGCTAGTAACCTCCCCTCCCTTCTAGTAACCTCCCCTCCCTGCTAGCAATCTCCACTCCCCGCTAGTAATCTCCCCTCTCCGATAGTAACCTCCCCTCCCTGCTAATAACCTCCCCTCCCTGCTAGTAATCTCCCCTCCCCGCTAGTAACCTCCCCTCCCTTCTAGTAACTTCCCTTCCCCGCTAGTAACTTCCCCTCCCTTCTAGTAACCTCCCCTCCCTGCTAGTAACTTCCCCTCCCCGCTAGTAACCTTCTCTCCCTGCTAGTAACTTCCCCTCCCTTCTAATAACTTCCTCTCCCTTCTAGTACCCTCCCCTCCCTGCTAGTAACCTCCTCTCCCTGCTAGTAACCTTCCCTCACTGCTAGCAATTTCCCCTCCCTGCTAGTAACTTCCCCTCCCCGCTAGTAACTTCCCCTCCCTTCTAATAACTTCCCCTCCCCGCTAGTAACCTCCACTCCCCGCTAGTAACTTCCCCTCCCTTCTAGTAACTTCCCCTCCCCGCTAGTAACTTCCCCTCCCTTCTAGTAACTTCCCCTCCCTGCTAGTAACCTTCCCTCCCCGCTAGTAACCTCCCCTCCCTTCTAGTAGCTTCCCCTCCCTTCTAGTAACTTTGCCTCCCTTCTAGAAACTTCTCCTCCCTTCTAATAACTTCCCCTTCCTTCTAGTAACTTCCCCTCCCCGCTAGTAACTTCCCGTCCCTTCTAGTAACTTCCCCTCCCTTCTAGTAACTTCCCTCCCCTCTACTAACCTCCCCTCCCCGCTAGTAACCTCCCCTCCCCGCTAATAACCTCCCCTCCCCGCTAGTAACCTCCCCTACCCGCTAGTAACCTCCACTCCCCTCTAGTAACCCCCCTCCCCTCTAGTAACTTCCACTCCCCTCTAGTAACTTCCCCTCTCCTCTAGTAACTTCCCCTCCCCGCTAATAACCTCCCCTCCCCTCTAGTAACCTCCCCTCCCTGCTAGTAATCTCCCCTCCCCACTAGTAACCTCCCCTCTCCGCAAGCAACCTCCCCTCCCCGCTAGTATCCTCGCCTCCCCACTAGTAACCTCCCCTCCCGGCTAGTAACCTCCCCTCCCTGCTAGTAACCTCCCCTCCCTGCTAGTAACTTCCTCTCCCCGCTAGTAACCTCCCCTCCCTGCTAGTAACTTCCCCTCCCTTCTAATAACTTCCTCTCCCTTCTAGTACCCTCCCCTCCCTGCTAGTATACTCCCCTCCCCACTAGTAACCTCCCCTCCAAGCTAGTAACCTCCCCTCCCTGCTAGTAACCTCCCCTCCCTGCTAGTAACTTCCTCTCCCCGCTAGTAACCTCCCCTCCCTGCTAGTAACTTCCCCTCCCTTCTAATAACTTCCTCTCCCTTCTAGTACCCTCCCCTCCCTGCTAGTAACCTTCTCTCCCTGCTAGTAACCTTCCCTCCCTGCTAGCAAATTCCCCTCCCTGCTAGTAACTTCCCCTCCCCGCTAGTAACCTCCCCTCCCTTCAAATAACTTCTCCTCCCCCTAGTAACTTCCCCTCCCTTCTAGTAACTTCCCCTCCCTGCTAGTAACCTTCCCTCCCCGCTAGGAACCTCCTCTCCCTTCTAGTAGCTTCCCCTCCCTTCTAGTAACTTCCCCTCCCTTCTAGGAACTTCTCCTCCCTTCTAATAACTTTCCCTCCCTTCTAGTAACTTCCCTTCCCCGCTAGTAACTTCCCCTCCCTTCTAGTAACCTCTCCTCCCTGCTAGTAACTTCCCCTCCCCGCTAGTAACCTCCCCTCCCTTCTAATAACTTCCTCTCCCTTCTAGTACCCTCCCCTCCCTGCTAGTAACCTCCTCTCCCTGCTTGTAACCTTCCCTCCCTGCTAGCAAATTCCCCTCCCTGCTAGTAACTTCCCCTTCCAGCTAGTAACTTCCCCTCCCTTCTAGTAACTTCCCCTCCCCGCTAGTAACTTCCCCTCCCTTCTAGTAACTTCCCCTCCCTGCTAGTAACCTTCCCTCCCCGCTAGTAACCTCCCCTCCCTTCTAGTAGCTTCCCCTCCCTTCTAGTAACTTTGCCTCCCTTCTAGAAACTTCTCCTCCCTTCTAATAACTTCCCCTTCCTTCTAGTAACTTCCCCTCCCCGCTAGTAACTTCCCGTCCCTTCTAGTAACTTCCTCTCCCCGCTAGTAACCTTCTCTCCCCGTTAGTAACCTTCCCTCCCAGCTAGTAACCTCCCCTCCCTTCTAGTAACTTCCCCTCCCTTCTAATAACTTCCTCTCCCTTCTAGTACCCTCCCCTCCCTGCTAGTAACCTTCTCTCCCTGCTAGTAACCTTCCCTCCCTGCTAGCAAAGTCCCCTCCCTGCTAGTAACTTCCCCTCCCCGCTAGTAACCTCCCCTCCCTTCAAATAACTTCTCCTCCCTGCTAGTAACTTCCCCTCCCTTCTAGTAACTTCCCCTCCCCGCTAGTAACTTCCGCTCCCTTCTAGTAACTTCCCCTCCCTGCTAGTAACCTTCCCTCCCCGCTAGTAACCTCCTCTTCCTTCTAGTAGCTTCCCCTCCCTTCTAGTAACTTCCCCTCCCTTCTAGGAACTTCTCCTCCCTTCTAATAACTTTCCCTCCCTTCTAGTAACTTCCCCTCCCCGCTATTAACTTCCCGTCCCTTGTAGTAACTTCCTCTCCCCGCTAGTAACCTTCCCTCCCCGCTATTAACCTCCCCTCCCTGCTAGTAATCTCTCCTCCCCGCTAGTAACCTCCCCTCCCTTCTAGTAACTTCCCCTCCCTTCTAGTAACCTCTCCTCCCTGCTAGTAACTTCCCCTCCCCGCTAGTAACCTCCCCTCCCTGCTAGTAACTTCCCCTCCCTTCTAATAACTTCCTCTCCCTTCTAGTACCCTCCCCTCCCTGCTAGTAACCTCCTCTCCCTGCTTGTAACCTTCCCTCCCTGATAGCAAATTCCCCTCCCTGCTAGTAACTTCCCCTCCCAGCTAGTAACTTCCCCTCCCTTCTAGTAACTTCCCCTCCCCGCTAGTAACTTCCCCTCCCTTCTAGTAACTTCCCCTCCCTCCTAGTAACCTTCCCTCCCCGCTAGTAACCTCCCCTCCCTTCTAGTAGCTTCCCCTCCCTTCTAGTAACTTTGCCTCCCTTCTAGAAACTTCTCCTCCCTTCTAATAACTTCCCCTTCCTTCTAGTAACTTCCCCTCCCCGCTAGTAACTTCCCGTCCCTTCTAGTAACTTCCTCTCCCCGCTAGTAACCTTCTCTCCCCGTTAGTAACCTTCCCTCCCAGCTAGTAACCTCCCCTCCCTTCTAGTAACTTCCCCTCCCTTCTAGTAACTTCCCCTCCCTGCTAGTAACTTTCCCTCCCCGCTAGTAACCTCCACTCCCTTCTAGTAGCTTCCCCTCCCTTCTAATAACTTCCCCTCCCTACTAGTAACTTCCCCTCCCTTCTAGTAACTCCCCCTCCCTTCTACTAACGTCCCCTCCGTTCTAGTAACTTCCCCTCCCTTCTAGTAACTTCCCCTCCCATCTAGTAACTTCCCCTCCCTTCTAGTAACTTCCCCTCCCAGCTAGTAACTTTCCGTCCCTTCTAGTAACTTCCCCTTCCTTCTAGTAACTTCCCCTCCCTTCTAGTAACTTCCCCTCCCTTCTAGTAACTTCCCCTCCCTTCTAGTAACTTCCCCTCCCATCCAGTAACTTCCCCTCCCTTCTAGTAACTTCCCCTCCCCGATAGTAACTTCCCCTCCCTTCTGGTAACTTCCCCTCCCTTCTAGTAACTTCCCCTCCCAGCTAGTAACTTTCCGTCCCTTCTAGTAACTTCCCCTCCCTTCTAGTAACTTCCCCTCCCTTCTAGTAACTTCCCCTCCCTTCTAGTAACTTCCCCTCCCTTCTAGTAACTTCCCCTCCCATCTAGTAACTTCCCCTCCCTTCTAGTAACTTCCCCTCCCCGATAGTAACTTCCCCTCCCTTCTAGTGACTTCCCCTCCCATCTAGTAACTTCCGCTCCCTTCTAGTAACTTCCCCTCCCCGTTAGTAACTTCCCTTCCCTTCTAGTAGCTTCTCCCCGCTAGTAACCTTCCCTCCCAGCTAGTAACTTCCCCTCCCTTCTAGTAATTTCCCCTCCCTTTTAGTAACTTCCCCTCCCTGCTAGTAACCTTCCCTCCCCGCTAGTAACCTCCCCTCCACGCTAGTAACCTCCCCTTCCCGCTAATAACTTACCTTCCCTTCTAGTAACAACCCCTCCCTGCTAGTAACCTTCCCTCTCCGCTAGTAACTTTCCCTCCCTGGTAGTAACATCCCTTCCCTGCTAGTAACCTCCGATCCCTGCTAGTAACCTCCCCTCCCCGATAGGAACTTTCCCTCCCTGCTAGTAACCTCCCCTCCTTGCTAGTAACCTCCCCTCCCTTCTAGTAGCTTCCCCTCCCTTCTAGTAACTTCCCCTCCCTTCTGGTGACTTCCCCTCCCATCCAGTAACTTCCCCTCCCTTCTAGTAACTTCCCCTCCCCGCTAGTAACTTCCCCTCCCTTCTAGTGACTTCCCCTCCCATCTAGTAACTTCCTCTCCCTTCTAGTAACTACCCCTCCCCGCTATTAACTTCCCTTCCCTTCTAGTAGCTTCTCCTCCCCGCTAGTAACCTTCCCTCCCCGCTAGTAACTTCCCCTCCCTTCTAGTAACTTCCCCTCCCTTTTAGTAACTTCCCCTCCCTGCTAGTAACCTTCCCTCCCCGCTAGTAACCTCCCCTCCACGCTAGTAACGTCCCCTTCCCGCTAGTAACTTACCTTCCCTTCTAGTAACAACCCCTCCCTGCTAGTAACCTTCCCTCCCCGCTAGTAACTTTCCCTCCCTGGTAGTAACCTCCCCTCCCTGCTAGTAACCTCCCCTCCCTGCTAGTGACTTTCCCTCCCTGCTAGTAACTTCCCCTCCCTGCTAGTAACCTTCCCTCCCCACTAGTAACCTCCCCTCCCCCCTAGTAACCTCCCCTCCCCGCTAGTAACCTCCCCTCCCCACTAGTAACGTCCCCTCCCCGCTAGTAACCTCCCCTCCCCGCCAGTAACCTCCCCTCCCCTCTAGTAACCTCCCCTCCCCTCTAGTAACTTCCCCTCCCTTCTAGTAACTTCCCCTCCCCGCTAGTAACTTCCCGTCCCTTCTAGTAACTTCCCCTCCCTTCTAGTAACTTCCCTCCCCTCTAGTAACCTCCCCTCCCCGCTAGTAACCTCCCCTCCCCGCAAGTATCCTCCCCTCCCCGCAACTAACCTCCCCTCCCCGCTAGTAACCTCCCCTCCCCTCTAATAACCTCCCTTCCCCTCTAGTAACTTCCCCTCCCCTCTAGTAACCTCCCCTCTGCTCTAGTAACTTTCCCTCCCCGCTAGTAACCTCCCCTCCCCTCTAGTAACATCCCCTCCCTGCTAGTAACCTCCCCTCCCTGCTAGTAATCTCCCCTCCCCATTAGTAACCTCCCTTCTCCGCTAGCAACCTACCCTCCCCGCTAGTATCCTCCCCTCCCCACTAGTAACCTCCCCTCCCCGCTACTAACCTCCCCTCCCTGCTAGTAACCTCCCCTCCCTGCTAGTAACCTCCCCTCTTCGCTAGTAACGTCCCCTCCCCTCTAGTAACCTCCGCTCCCTGCTAGTAACCTCCCCTCTCCGCTAGCAACCTCCCCTCCCCGCTAGTATCCTCACCTCCCCTCTAGTAACCTCCCCTCCCGCTAGTAACCTCCCCTCCCTGCTAGTAACCTCCCCTCCTTGCTAGTAACCTCCCCTCCCTGCTAGTAACCTCCCCTCCCCGCTAGTAACGTCCCCTCCCCTCTAGTAACCTCCCCTCCCCGTTAATAACCTCCCCTCCCCGCTAGTAACCTCCCCCTGCTAGTAACCTCCCTTCCCCGCTAGTAACCTACCCCCCTCTAATAATCTCCCCTCCACGCTAGAAACCTCCCGTCCCTGCTAGTAATCTCCCCTCCCCTCCCCTCTAGTAACCTCCCTTACTTATACCTATGTACGTCGCGCACTGATTACAGAATCGGTGATTGGCTGAGGTGGTAATTGGCTGAAGCAGTGATTAGTTGAAGGGGTGACTGGCTGAAGAGGTGATTGAAGAGGATACTGGTTGAAATGGTTATTTTGTAAAGAGGTGACTGGTTGAAGTGGTGACTGGTTGAAGGAGTTACTGGTTGAAGGAGTAACTGGTTGAAGGGTGACTGGTTGAAGGGTGACTGGTTGAAGGGTGACTGGTTGAAGGAGTAACTGGTTGAAGGAGTAACTGACTGAAGGAGTAACTGGTTGAAGGAGTAACTGATTGAAGGAGTAACTGGTTGAAGGAGTAACTGGTTGAAGGAGTAACTGGTTGAAGGAATAACTGGTTGAAGGAGTAACTGGTTGAAGGAGTAACTGGTTGAAGGAGTAACTGGTTGAAGGAGTAACTGGTTGAAGGAGTAACTGATTGATGGAATAACTGGTTGAAGGAGTAACTGGTTGAAGGAGTAACTGGTTGAAGGAGTAACTGGTTGAAGGAGTAACTGGTTGAAGAAGTAACTGATTGATGGAATAACTGGTTGAAGGAGTAACTGGTTGAAGGATTAACTGGCTGATGGAGTAACTGGTTGAAGGGGTAACTGGTTGAAGGAGTAACTGGTTGAAGGAGTAACTGGTTGAAGGAGTAACTGGTTGAAGAAGTAACTGATTGATGGAATAACTGGTTGAAGGAGTAACTGGTTGAAGGATTAACTGGCTGATGGAGTAACTGGTTGAAGGGGTAACTGGTTGAAGTAGTAACTGGTTGAAGGAGTAACTGGTTGAAGGAGTAACTGGTTGAAGGAGTAACTGGTTGAAGGAGTAACTGGTTGAAGGAGTAACTGGCTGAAGGAGTAACTGGTTGAAGGAGTAACTGGTTCAAGGAGTAACTGGTTCAAGGAGTAACTGGTTCAAGGAGTAACTGGTTCAAGGAGTAACTGGTCACTGAACATGGGAGAGTGATGAGTCAGTAGTGGATCTTTGGGTGATGTGGGCCACGCTGGTCACTGAACATGGACTGCTAGGCTTACTGGAGGGGTAGAATGCTTACTGGAGGGCTAGTAGGCTTCCTGGAAGGCTAGTAGGCTTACTGGAGGGCTAGTAAACTTACTGGAGGGGGTAGGAGACTTACTGGAGGGGTAGGAGGGTTACTCGAGGGGTATTACTCTCACTGGAGGGGTAGGAGGCTTACTGGAGGAGTAGGAGGCTTACTGGAGGGGTAGAAGGCTTACTAGAGGGGTAGTAGGCTTACTGGAGGGGTAGGATGCTTACTGGAGGCGTAGGAGGCTTACTGGAGGGGTAGTAGGCTTACTGAAGGGGTAGTAGGCTTACTGGAGGGACAGGCTTACTGAAGGGGTAGTAGACTTACTGGAGGGGTAATAGGTTTGCTGGAGGGGTAGCAGGCTTACTGGAGGGGTAGGAGGCTTACTGGAGGGGTAGGAGGCCTACTGAAGGGGTAACAGGCTTACTGGAGGGATAGTAGGCTTACTGAAGGGGTAGTAGACTTACTGGAGGGGTAGTAAGCTTACTGGAGGGGTAGTAGGCTTACCGAAGGGTTAGTAGGCTTACTGGAGGGCTAGGAGGCCTACTGCAGTGCCAGTAGGCCTATGGCAGAGTTCCTCAGCTCTTCACTTCAACTGCCAGCATATATACAATAGTGTGCAAATTAACTGGGACTGGAGTAAATTTTGTGATTATCTCGTAACATATTTCAGCCTCTGACTTAATTAATGTAGTTTAGGTTCTTTTCTTTTCATAAGAGTTTGCTACTGACTTCTGGCAATCATCCAACTATGGTGTTACCCAGCGACTCTCGTCAGTGCTACAACAGCTGTTGTTCTGTAAGGCTATTCCTGCAAGCATGCTCAGTGAGTGAATGTGATCTCACCAAATTCTCCCCTTCAGTTCATGATTACTGTTGCAATTCATGATGGATGTTACACCTAGGAAGTGTGCAAGTATTATAACTCTTAAAAACATGACGATTTGAGTATCAGACAGATTGCCGAAAATTTGAGCCTAGAAAAGTCAACTGTTGGTGGGATTCTGAAGATAGTTGACGACACTGGTGATTGTGTAGCGCTGCCTCCAGGAACATGTCGAAGAAAACACAAGACAACACTTCACGATGACAAGGTTATCATAAGAAATAGTGTGAAGGATCCCAAGAAAACCAGTCAATATCTACTGAGAGATTTGTCTACTTGAAGCTGACAGAACTGGCAGAAAGTCAGTCAGTAAAGAAACAATTATTGACTGCTGCTATAAAGGAAAAACGGCTGTGTTGGGCACTCGATCATAAGGGACAGATCAGTGGTAGTGAAGTACATGGGTACAGATCAGTGGTAGTGAAGTACATGGGTACAGATCAGTGGTAGTGAAGTACATGGGTACAGATCAGTGGTAGTGAAGTACATGGGTACAGATCAGTGGTAGTGAGGTACATGGGTACAGATCAGTGGTAGTGAAGTACATGGGTACAGATCAGTGGTAGTGAAGTACATGGGTACAGATCAGTGGTAGTGAAGTACATGGGTACAGATCAGTGGTAGTGAGGTACATGGGTACAGATCAGTGGTAGTGAAGTACATGGGTACAGATCAGTGGTAGTGAAGTACATGGGTACAGATCAGTGGTAGTGAAGTACATGGGTACAGATCAGTGGTAGTGAGGTACACGGGTACAGATCAGTGGTAGTGAGGTACATGGGTACAGATCAGTGGTAGTGAAGTACATGGGTACAGATCAGTGGTAGTGAGGTACATGGGTACAGATCAGTGGTAGTGAAGTACATGGGTACAGATCAGTGGTAGTGAAGTACATGGGTACAGATCAGTGGTAGTGAAGTACATGGGTACAGATCAGTGGTAGTGAAGTACATGGGTACAGATCAGTGGTAGTGAAGTACATGGGTACAGATCAGTGGTAGTGAAGTACATGGGTACAGATCAGTGGTAGTGAGGTACATGGGTACAGATCAGTGGTAGTGAAGTACATGGGCACAGATCAGTGGTAGTGAAGTACATGGGTACAGATCAGTGGTAGTGAATCACATAACAAAACTGTTCAACTGTGGAGAAGCTAACTGCTGCTGTTATTAGGACCTGGTGCCACCACCAACAACTTGAAGAAATGTGTTCAACACTGGTCGATTCTATGCCGCAGTGTTTACCTGGAGAGGATTTCAGGGGTCAACGCCCCCGTGTGTAGCAGTGATTATAAAAGCAAAGAATAGTTATATCTCTCATTAAATCAATTATCTGTCATATCATTACCGTGTATTTTACATATATATATATATATATATATATATATATATATATATATATATATATATATATATATATATATATATATATATATATATATAACTGTGAAGGAGAGCATCACAGGACGCCATATCTCTTTCAATTTTCTTTTAGGGAGACATAAATTGAGGTTTTATTACGGATTGCTCTTCTGCCTGGATTGTTTTAGTCCCCGCTCACAGTCCATTACTCCTCAGAGGCAATGCAGTGAGAGCCGCTCACCCTCCTCTCTCCCCTTCTCTCTTGACGCCCTTCTCCTCCTCAGAAATAAGAAAAGTTTTATTCCTCAATGCTCTCCTGCCCTTTACCGCTGTTAAAAACAGATATATATTAAAATACGCTATTATTTTTGTGGATTAGGTGATCCGGATTTATGGCTTTTGGGGGGGAAGTAAAGTGAGTGAATCTGGTGTTGAGACGACGCAAAACAAAGAAACATCGGACTATAGTCTGGCAAGACACCCCCTTCCCTCCTCCAGCCTCTGTCTTAATGCACCCCCACTGTTAGTTCCCTCTCTCATTCCCTCTATTTGGTCTTTCTCTCTCATCAATTGTCTTTGGACCTCCCCTTTCACGTCGACAATTGGCGTGATTCAGCCTCGTACTGGCCTGATCCGCAATCAACGGTCAATTAGGGGTATCGAAGCCCCCACTAAAAGGATCGAATGCTACTGAGCGGCGTTCCCGCCTTTGAATCTATTGTTTTGCGTCTTATTGGCTTGGGTGTGTGTAGCCTAAGTCAATTGTGTGCTCAACAGCTTTGATAAAAGATTAAAAGGGTCGTGGTTTGTGTGTGCATGATAGCATTCTCAAGGTTATCATTCTCGCTCACAGAGAAACATAATAAACGAAGCAGAATATTATATGTCCAGGGAAAATTTGCATTTTTAACTTTCAGTGTAAATCTTATGTATAAGTCTTGGGGGATTAACATTTAAAATTAGTTCAGTATTCAGCCGAAAGACAAAAACCCGGTAAAGGAGGATTGAAACCCCTTCAGGCGATGCTCGACATTGATTTTGGCATTATAAGCAGTGTTACAGCACCGCAGGAGCAAGCCTTTATACATTTACCATCTCGTTAAGACGCACTACCTAGCTACTTATCAATTAAAATATTATTACTGTCATCATCGCTACAAGAGGAATAAAGACAGAAAACTTGGGATTTAATTGAAAAAGACACACGTTTTGGTGTTTATTAATGATGATAAGTGAGGTGATGGCAACGCTGGCCTGGCTCGCCCGCCACCCTGGCTGTGAATGGCGCCCAAATGCGACTAGGATTTACGGGGCTCAAGTGCTCTAGCGCGGGGTCACGAATTTACTGTTATTCATACGAGAGTTTAATATGTGAATGCTGATGAATCGCAAATAATTATGATCCCCCGTTGAGACATCTGTACGATAACTGTGATGGCTGCGGACGACCCAATCAGCTGGCTTAGTTTTCCCGCCAGAAATTAGCTGACTTTTGCGCGGGTAAATCTTAAAAAGTTGTCAACATCAGTAGTTGTTTTTAATTTTTGCGTTTCTAGACACCAAGAGTTCCGCCTAGGTGAGTACAGATAGGAAGCGTGCGTCTGTCTGACGCTCAGCAGACGGAGGATCAAGCCTCCACCACGCCTTGTACTGAATGACCCACACGAGTTTAGCGCTCAACATTCGTGAATCATTCACAATAAATTATTAGCAGTCGGTAGAATTTTTTTAAGTGTCTGACCTCTAAAAGGAGATCAGACACCAACAGCACGTGTGTGTGTGTGTGTGTACTCACCTAGTACTCACCTAGTTGAGGTGTGTGTGTGTGTGTGTGTGTGTGTGTGTGTGTGTGTGTGTGTGTGTGTGTGTGTGTGTGTGTGTGTGTGTACTCACCTAGTTGTACTCACCTAGTTGAGGTTGCAGGGGTCGAGTCCAAGCTCCTGGCCCCTGCCTCTTCACTGGTCGCTACTAGGTCGCTCTCCCTGAACCGTGAGCTTTATCATACCTCTGCTTAAAGCTATGTATGGATCCTGTCTCCACTACATCGCTTCCCAACCTATTCCACTTCCTGATTACTCTGTGGCTGAAGAAATACTTCCTAACATCCCTGTGATTCATCTGTGTCTTCAACTTCCAACTTTGTCCCCTTGTTACTGTGTCCAATCTCTGGAACATCCTGTCTTTGTCCACCCTGTCAATTCCTCTCAGCATTTTGTACGTCGTTATTATGTCTCCGCTGACGCTCCTGTCCTCCAGTGTTGTCAGGTCGATTTCCCTTAACCTCTCCTCGTAGGACATGCCCCTTAGCTCCGGGACTAGTCTTATTTCCGTAAGTGCTTGGCTATGTGCGGGTTCGAAACTGGTGCTGCATACTCCAATATAGGCCTGACATACACAGTGTACAAGGTCCTGAACGATTCCTTATTGAGATGTCGGAATGCTGTTCTTAGGTTTGCTAGGCGCCCGTATGCTGCAGCAGTTATTTGGTTGACGTGCGCCTCTGGAGATGTGCCTGGTGTTATACTCACCCCAAGATCTTTTTCCTTGTGTGTGTGTGTGTGTGTGTGTGTGTGTGTGTGTGTGTGTGTGTGTGTGTGTGTGTGTGTGTGTGTGTGTGTGTGTGTGTGTGTGTGTGTGTGTGTTTGTGTCTTGGCCTCCTCAGTGTTGTCAGTGTGTGGGTGGATGTTAACACACACACACACAGTGGTCAACACATACACACACACACACACACACACACACACACACACACACACACACAGTTAACAAGCCACACTCTCTGAGGATCAATTAGTTCTCGTCAGCCACATCAGACAACATCCATGCCTTGCCTCCCTGATCACCGTACCCGGCTGCTCCCCCTCCCTCCACGCCACTGTACATTGTTCATGTTATACACTATCCCACCTTGTAAATCATTGTAACACGCACTCTGACATGTGACACGCACTCTTACATGTGACACGCACTCTGACATGTGACACGCACCCTTACATGTGACACGCACTCTCACGTGACACGGACTATGACATGTGACACGCACTCTTACATGTGACACGCACTCTCACATGTGACACGCACCCTTACATGTGACACGCACTCTCACGTGACACGGACTATGACATGTGACACGCACTCTCACATGTGACACGCACCCTTACATGTGACACGCACTCTCACGTGACACGGACTATGACATGTGACACGCACTCTCACATGTGACACGCATTCTCACATGTGACACTCTCACATGTGCCATGCACTCTCACATGTGACACGCACTCTCACATGTGACACGCACTCTCACATGTAATACGCACTCTCACATGTGCCATGCACTCTCACATGTGACACGTACTCTCACATGTGACACGCACTCTCACATGTAATACGTACTCTCACATGTGCCATGCACTCTCACATGTGGCACGCACTCTCACATGTGACACGCACCCTCACATGTGACACGCACTCTCACATGTGACACGCACTCTGCCTAATACAAGACGCACTCACATGTGACACGCACTCTCACATGTGACACGCACTCTCACATGTGACACACTCTCACATGTGACACGCACTCTCACATGTGCCATGCACTCTCACATGTGACACGCACTCTCACATGTGACACGCACTCTCACATGTGCCATGCACTCTCACATGTACCATGCACTCTCACATGTGACACGCACTCTCACATGTGACACGCACTCTCACATGTGACACGCACCCTCACATGTGACACGCACTCTCACATGTGACACGCACTCTCACATGTGACACACACTCTCACATGTGCCATGCACTCTCACATGTGACACGCACTCTCACATGTGCCATGCACTCTCACATGTGACACGCACTCTCACATGTGACACGCACTCTCACATGTGCCATGCACTCTCACATGTGCCATGCACTCTCACATGTGACACGCACTCTCACATGTGACACGCACTCTCACATGTGACACGCACTCTCACATGTGACACGCACCCTCACATGTGACGCGCACTCTCACATGTGACACGCACTCTCACATGTGCCACGCACTCTCACATGTGACACGCACTCTCACATGTGCCATGCACTCTCACATGTGACACGCACTCTCACATGTGACACGCACTCTCACATGTGCCATGCACTCTCACATGTACCATGCACTCTCACATGTGACACGCACTCTCACATGTGACACGCACTCTCACATGTGACACGCACCCTCACATGTGACACGCACTCTCACATGTGACACGCACTCTCACATGTGACACACACTCTCACATGTGCCATGCACTCTCATATGTGACACGCACTCTCACATGTGCCATGCACTCTCACATGTGACACGCACTCTCACATGTGACACGCACTCTCACATGTGCCATGCACTCTCACATGTGCCATGCACTCTCACATGTGACACGCACTCTCACATGTGACACGCACTCTCACATGTGACACGCACTCTCACATGTGACACGCACCCTCACATGTGACGCGCACTCTCACATGTGACACGCACTCTCACATGTGCCACGCACTCTCACATGTGACACGCACTCTCACATGTGCCATGCACTCTCACATGTGCCATGCACTCTCACATGTGACACGCACTCTCACATGTGACACGCACTCTCACATGTGACACGCACTCTCACATGTGACACGCACTCTCACATGTGACACGGACCCTCACATGTAACACGCACTCTCACATGTAACACGCACTCCCACATGTGACACGCACTCTCACATGTAACATGCACTCTCACATGTGCCATGCACTCTCACATGTGACACGCACTCTCACATGTGACACGCACTCTCACATGTGACACGCACTATGACGTGACACGCACTCTCACATGTAACACGCACTCTCACATGTAACACGCACTTTCACATGTGACACGCACTCTCACATGTGACACGCACTCTCACATGTAACACGCACTCTCACATGTAACACGCACTTTCACATGTGACACGCACTCTCACATGTGACACGCACTCTCATATGTGACACGCACTCTGCCTAATCCAAGACGCACTCTCACTACTGAACGCATCACTGGCTAAGAAAAATGACAATATGGCTGAGCATCTCCCCTCCCTCTACCACCTTCACTTCTCCCCCTCCCTCCACTCCCCTCCCTCACGTCTTCCCCTCCCTCACGTCTTCCCCTCCCTCAACCACTGTTATTCAGGGCTGTCATAAGAACAGAAGGAGGGGAACAAGCTGGTGATAGGAGTGAGGGGTCGTTACCAACTACACGTGACTTAACAGCCAATTCCACAACACTTGCAGCCGACGGTACTTTCTCTGCTGTTATTGACCCTATGTACTGGTGCCTTAAGGTAAATGCTCCTATAAAACAAGGATGTAGAAATAAGTAGTAAATTTACGGGAATATAAACCTTATATATACGTGTTGTAAAGGTAATAATCGCTGGCACTGAAACACACACACGCGCACACACACACACACACACACACACACACACACACACACACACACACACACACACACACACACACACACACACACACACACACACACAAACACACACACACATACACATACACAAACACACGCACACACACACACACACACACACACACACACACACACACGCACACACACACACAAACACACGCACACACACACACACACACACACACACACACACACACACACACACACACACACACACACACACACACACAAGCAGGGAACACATTTCAAGCAACATAGGTCGTATTCCCCTACTTGATAAAGGTGATAATCCGTGCACAGCGGCCACAACAATGACATGACAGTCATCGTCCGTGTGTAGAAAGAGAATAAGGAAGACAATTGTGTTTAGAGTTAGTTAAGAGACTAAGAGGATTGAGTCAGTTACAGCCTGGTTGATCACAAGACTCGCTCTCTTCTAAGTCATTTACTCTCATCATTACGCTATTATGCTCTTCTTTGTTTGTTTGTTTGATGGTGACCGCTGCCCCCCCGTCCCCCTGGGTAATGTGATCCCCTGAGGGAGGGTAGATAACGCATGTCTGTCTGTCTGTTTGTGGAGGATAAGTGTGTATGTTTGTGTTTGTTTGGGGAGGTGTGTGTGTGTGTGTGTGTGTGTGTGTGTGTGTGTGTGTGTGTGTGTGTGTGTGTGTGTGTGTGTGTGTGTGTGTGTGTGTGTGTGTGTGTGTGTGTGTGTGTGTGTGTGTGTGTGTGTGTGTGTATGTGTGTGTGTGTGTGTGTGTGTGTGTGTGTGTGTGCGTGTGTGTGTATGTGTGTGTGTGTGTGTGTGTGTGTGTGTGTGTGTGTGTGTGTGTGTGTGTGTGTGTGTGTGTGTGTGTGTGTGTGTGTGTGTGTGTGTGTGTGTGTGTGTCTTCTTCACACATCAGATCCTCCTCTTTCATTGCTGATCCTCTCTTATTTCCGTCCTCTCACCCTTTATCCTTCCCTCTCAGTTCTCACCTTCCGATATTCCTTTAATTCTCTTCTCTCACTTTGATCCTAATCATCAACCTGCCTCTTAACCCCTTTATTCTCTTTCCAGTCCCTCATCCTCTCTCCAGATCCTTCTTCCTCGTTATCCTGATCCCTCACTCTATGAATCTCTTCCTATTGTAATCCTCTCCACAGACTTCTGATCCTCTTCATTTTCCTCCAGTTCTTCCCCCTCTCACTATTGATCCTCTTCCTTCCCTCTGATTCTCTTCCCTCACTCCTACATGCTCTTCCTTTCCTCCTTCTTACTTCTTCCTTCACACTTCTGATCCTCTTCCTTTCCCTACTAATCCTCCTTCAAACGCCTGATCCTTATCTTCCTCCTCTTCGATTCTCCATCCCGATGTTCTTCTCGCTCTGTGTCACTTCTGATCCTCTTCGTTTTCCTACCAATCCTCCTCACGCCCGAGCCTTATCTTTCACCTCTTCGATCCTCTATCCCTATGTTCTGATCCTCTTCCTTTCTCTACCAATCCTCCTTCAAACACCTGATCGTTATCTTCTTCCTCTTTGATCCTCTATCCCGATGTTCTCTCTCTTTCTCTCACTTATGATCCTCTTCTCAGCGACAGTCACATAAGAGCATCAGTGTCACAGAGTTAGATTCCTTATTTCTCGTTTCCCAAATCCTCTTCTGCTTCTTCTTCCTACTTGTCGTATTTTCTCTTGCCTACCGTCTATCTATCTATTTATCTATCTATCTCGTATATAATTTATTTTTAAAGCACCAACGTAAGTTACTTTTATAGTCAGTATTCTTGTGTATTTTAAAAGACCTGTAATAGAGGTTACTAACCTCAAGTGTTCCAATAACAGCGCCGCTCATGCAAGTCTTCACAAAATATGTGACGATAATGACACCTCTTTCCAAAATCAATCGCATTTTATTTTTTTTAAAGATCGCTTTTAAAAGGTCGCTTTTTAAAGGTCGCTTTCTTTAAGATCGCTTTTTTTTAGGTCGCTTTTTTAAAGGTCACCTTTTAGGGTTGGTTTTTTAAGGTAGTTCCAGACCATGGAGATGACGTCTTCTGGAGGCTGAGGGACTGACCACATCATGGACTGATTACATCATCTGCATTTCATTATTGACTGAAGAAGCCTATTGTGCAGGCGAAACGTTTCAACAATATACTAAATGGTTATAACTATGACCATAATTTTTAAAGGGGGTGGACTTGTAAGCCAGCGGAAGGCCTCGGTCAGATGACCAAAAGTTCCAACGGCGGGTCATCATCTAAGATCCGCGTCAGGAAACACTTGTCCTGTTTCCTGACGCACCTTACCTTACCTAACCTAACCTAAGCTAAGCTAAGCTAAGCTAACCTAAGCTAACCTAAGCTATCCCAAGCTAACCTAACCTATGATGACCTAAGTTAACCTAAACTATCCTAAGCTAACCTAACCTAAGCTAACCTAACCCAAGCTAACCTAACCCAAGCTAACCTAACCTAAGCTAACCTAACCTAACCTAACCTAACCCAAGCTAACCTAACCTAAGCTAGACTAAGCTAACCTAACCTACCCTAACCTAAGCTAACCTAGCCTAACAATACCCAACCGTTCCACACGTGTCTTAATCATCAACTTGTCGATATTTTATACAATATTCAACCTAACCAAGAGTGTAAATTTGTGAAGATGAAACCCAGTAAACTGGTAGTAAGTCTCATCAGTGCATCACTGTAGACTGGTATGGTACTGGAGAGGCGGAAGATAACTAATATGATTTCTACCTACAAAACCAAATATAAGTCCCTACCGTAGAATTACCGCCCAATCAGCCCGACCTTAACAGTGGGAAAATGAACAGAATCAATGGTAGTGGACATAATAGAGGCACCTTCGTCAGTATAATTAGAGTGAGTCTTATAAGGGATTTACAAGGGATCATTCTGGCCTGTATATCAAAATGGTATACAAACCGACAGGTTGGTAAGACACGTGTGGAGCAGTTAGGTATCTTTATTCCGAAACATTTCGTCTACACAGTAGGCTTCTTTAGTCGAGTACAGAAAAGTTTGCAGAAGCAGCAGAGATGTGAAGATGATATAATCAGTCCATCACCCCTGAAGGATGATGGACTGATTACACCTACACCTTCACCTACACCTTCACCTACACCTTCACCGTCACCTTCACCTACACCTTCACCCACACCTACACCGTCACCTACACCCACATCTTCACCTACACCTTTACCTACACGTCAATAATACCATCATCATCTGTGACTAAGAATATAACACCAACACTTACCTCTCTATATTATCACCATAAATTGTCTTGAAGGTGGAAAAAGACTTCTGCTTCAAACTTGGCAAATCACATTACCAAGTCTTTCCAAGACAATTTAAACTAATAATGGAACCTTTCCTCAAAATTAACCAAAACGTTTGGATCTTGTAGCACCTTTGCTGAGAGCGAAGCGTCTCTAATTTTGACTATCAACCATTAATTCTACACATAGCGGGGGATAATGAGACATGTAGAATGAATGTATGGGTTGGGAACCCCCCTCCCCCCCCAAAAAAAAGAGAAAATCCTCGAAATGTATTCCAAAATGCGTTAAAACAAAAATTGTGGAGAGGGGAGAAAGTATTTTGTAACTGGTGAACCGCTGATGGCAACACCGACATGACAACAACAATGGCTGCCGGTTATCGACCTCCTCTCCCTCCCTCCCAGTACCACCGTATCAACTCCCTCCCTCGCCCAATCCCCCATTATCCCAGCCATCCCCTTCCATCCATATCCCATCTCCCTCTCCCTCCAATCCCCAACCCTCCCCATGGGTACTACACTCCCACAGTCCCCCTCCTGCCTCCCCACTGCCTAAGGCGAGTCTGTAAATCTAACCCATTTGAAAGTGTGAAGGTAGACGGGCATACATTATACAACCCTTTCTGCTGTACACTCTATTTATTCCTTCTTGTAGTTGTCTGTTCGCGTTGTCACTCCATTGTGTTTCTCGTTGTCTGCCGTTAGCAAATACACATTTATTTTATTGTCTGCCAGAAATGCGGATGCATGCTAGTGACTTTATTTGTATTTAGGGTCAGCCATAGATAAATCAACCTGTCAATTTAGACTGGAAGTGGTGAGTGTCTGCACAAATCTGCACTCAGCTCACATACTGAGGTTCGATCCCCGGTACGAGTGGAAACATCGGGCGTGTTTTCTTAAAACACCTGCTCTTCCTGTTCACTTAGCAGTAAGTAGGTACCTGGGAGTTAGTCGACTAGTGTGGGTCGCATCTTGCGGGGACAAAATTAAACCAATGCTCTGCATAACCAGGGACTTTCTACATAGTATGTCACTGATGTCAGCTATGGTCTGTAAATGTTGTATCATGTACTTGTAGAAATAAAGATTATTATTATTATTATTATTATTATTATTATTATTATTATTATTATTATTATTATTATTATTATTAGAAAATGCTATGAGAAGTTATCGGACGTATATATATATATATATATATATATATATATATATATATATATATATATATATATATATATATATATATATATATATATATATATATATATACACACACACACACATTAACGCGTTTGGGAGATACGCAGGTTTAAAATATAACGAAGCTGATGCAATATGCGGGGCTGTTACAGTTGCTCTTTGCTGATGACACAGTAGTTATGGAAAATGTTAGAAGATATGTCGCATAAATTGATGGAAGTGTTGCAAGAGTGTGCAAAGGAATAAATTTGAAAATGAAGAAACAAAAAAAAAGAAAGATAGCGAGAGAAAGTAACGAGAAGGAAGAGACTGGAATAAGGATGATGGGTAAATGGTGGAATTACAGACAGAATGTTCGGTATATGGAGAGATGCAACTAATGTGACATTTTATTGTGGTAACGTTTCGCTTTACAGGAGCTTGGTCAAGCCGTGTGTCTAAAGACCCTTATGTACAGTTTCGCCACGAGTGACTTCTTCAGTCCTGGTAGCGAGACGTTTCCTCTTAATGTCCTCAACTGTACATAAGTATCATTTTCCACATCTCGACAGTATCACAATACCATTTTTCATTTGTCAAGACGTCACAGCTCGACAAAGCTCCAGGAGAGCTTTGTCGAGCTGTGACGTCGCTACAATAAAATGCCACATTAGTTGCATCTGTCCATATACCGAACATTCTGTCTGTAATTCCACCATTATTACTGAAATGAGGAAGACTGAAGGGAATGTATGTGAATACTTGTGAGTGGACTAGTATACAGTTTGTTGTTAAATATGAACCCACAAGTTGGTAAGTTAGACATAGTGAGACATTTGGGTGTCTTTAATGAGGAAAAGTTTAGCCACGCAGTGACTTCATAAGTCCAATACAAAGAAGTTTGAGGTAATAAGTCCCTTAATCATGACTGATGGATTGATTACATCGACTCCAGGCTGAGGGATTGATTACCTTAGACTCCTGATCTTCACCATTCTCCTCTGTACTGGACTGATGAAGTCACTGTGTGGTGAAACGTTTCCTCGATAAAGATACCCAAGTGTTGCACATGTGTCTAATTTATAAGCTATTAAATATAAAGTTAAATCGCGTATTCTTGGAGTGAGATTGATAATGTATACCTTCGATGAGTTCCCAGAGTTCTACTCCCAGAGCCCGGCCATAGACCAGGCTCGTCTGGTGCTTGCCTGGTCAACCAAGTTGTTGATGTTAATGGCCCGGTGAACCACATATTCATCACAACCTGCCTGATCTGGCCACAGAGTTATACAGGAGGGTCCCACTTATACAGCAGGTTAGGTTCTGGGCCACTGATATAATGTGAAAATCGCTGCAAAGTGGATCACAGCCTTTTTTTACACTCTCAAATCCATATAAAAACCTGATAACATATTTACACTATCATATATTAGTAAATAAAATAGCTAGGCCTAAAAAATGCATATACAATATACACATTACTCACCTTAAAATATTCTCGCCCTTAGCTTATAGTAAGTGGTGAATATATTTATTTTAGGAAGCTTGAATAAATGAAGAATAGGTATAATTGGAAACTGCTGTATTAGCAAAATGCTGTAAAGAAAGGCGCTGTAAAGCGAGGCGCTGTAAAGTGGGGTCTGTCTGTACAGGTGCCTGGGAATCTACTAAAGTTGTAGTTGATCTCTGGATGTAACGTGTACAGTGAAGATGTTACTGTACGGTGCTTCGTTATACCTCGTGGCGTTTGTGTACAGCAGGGAACGAGCACTTAGCCAAG
>NC_091357.1:19853551-19901051 GCF_038502225.1 Cherax quadricarinatus
GAAGATTGCTGCATCAGATGATCTACCGGGTGGGGTTATAGAGCAGAGTTACCACAGCGAATGTTCAACAGAAGATCAGACTTACTAGGAAACTACAAACACTCTGCGATAATAGTAATTGGAAAAGTTTAGGAAGACCTGAAATTATTCAAAATCTTTCATCTCGTCCACTGTCAACCACAGAAACTGAAGCCCTCAGCTTAGGCCTCAAATTCGCAACAGGAATTACGAAACCAAAACAAGACCTCAATTTCACCGCCAAAAACTACAGACACAATGACTCCGACTTCCAAAAAGGCTATCTTCAAGGCATCATCTCAGCAGCCATCTCAACACGCAGCTCCCCAGTCATACCTCGACGTTACATCAATGCACTCAAAGGTTTAGCAGAAGACACGACCATCAGGGTCACCACCGCTGATAAAGGAGGTGGTGTTGTTATCATGAACACTGACGATTACAGGAACAAAATGCTTAATCTACTTAATGACCCAGATACCTACAAACCTCTCACAACTAACCAAGTGGACAACCTCACTAAAACTTTTCTTCAAAGGACTCGCCGCATTCTGAGGGGCTCAGAACAAGGGAAGAAACTTCTGCACACCATGCCCAGCAACCCCAGACCTGCCAGAATGTACGGCCTGCCAAAGACTCACAAGCCTGGTATCCCACTGAGGCCCATATCCTCGGGAATAGGCAGTGCTCCCCACCAGCTCTCAGGAATTCTCGCCAAACACCTCTCTAAACTCTTGGGCACTATCAGTCCAGCACATCTCAAACACTCAGGTGATCTTCTCAATCGCATTCGCAACATCAACATCAGGAACAAGAAACTTTCCAGCCTTGACGTGACTTCCCTATTCACTAAAGTACCTACTAAACAAGCCATCGATCTCTTGCGCAGGAAAATTGACGATTCACATGATCTTCCCATTCCAGCCAGCGATTTCATCGACCTTGTTGAACTATGTGTTGGCTTTACGTGTTTCTCTTTCGAAAATCACCTCTTTCAGCAGACTTTTGGACTACCCATGGGTTCGCCACTCAGTGCAGTCCTGGCGAACCTATACATGGAACATCTAGAAGCCGAACGTTTCTCCACCATTATTCCTTCGTCTGTCACCTGGCTCCGTTATGTTGACGACATTCTCCTCATAACTCCTAAACGCTTCAACGTTCAAGCTCTCCAAGACAAGCTCAACCAGGTCGAGCCTTCAATCCAATTCACACTTGAAGAAGAAGTCGACAACACTCTTCCTTTCCTTGATGTTCTACTCTGCAAAGCTGACCACGAACTTCGTTTTAAAGTCTATCGAAAACCCACCAACCAAAACGATCTTCTCCACTTCTACTCTCACCACGACACCAAAACCAAACGTGGTGTAATTATAGGCTTCTTCCTGCGTGCACTCAGAATCTGCAGCAACGAGTTCCTTGAGGAAGAATGCACTATAATTGAACAAGTATTTTCCAAACTCCACTATCCTCGTCACTTCATCAGAGACTGCAGACGGCGAGCATTAAACATCTTCAACACACCCAGAGAAGACACTGCCGAGAAGAGATACATAGTCCTTCCCACCAACTCCATTGCCAAACATGTTTCCAACATCTTTGCCAAAACATCATTCCAAGTATCTACCTCCACAACCACGACCATCAAGCACATCACCAGTAGTAGACAGGACAAGCCTCCATCCTCTGCAGGGGTATACATAATCCCTTGTAATGACTGCAACAAATTATATGTGGGCGAAACATCAAGAGACCTCCAAACACGTATTTCAGAACACCAATATGCAAGCAGGACTGACGATACAAGGAATGCCTGTGTACAACATCGCAATTCACACAACCATTTAATTAACTACAGAAACTCAAGACTTATAGCCACAGAAGACAACACTCAATACAGAAGAATCCTGGAATCATCGTTTATCTCTATAACCAACAATTTCAACCAGAACAATGGCTTCTATAACATAGCTGAACCACTCGCCAAGAAACTTCTTCATCGCTATCCCACATAAGAACATAGAACACTGCAGAAGGTCTACTCACAACTTGTCCAATATCCCCGCCTAGCTACCCAAGACTCTATAACCACACCCGGTAGATCATCTGATGCAGCAATCTTCACCTGACCTCAACGTTCTGAACTATAAATACTCCCGTACCTTCCAACCCCAGGTAGATCCGTGTGTGACTTGAAAAAGCCCACTGCGTGGGTGAAACGTTGTCAATAAAGGATCACATTATACTGCATTTGTGTTTATATTGCCACCCACTAACCCCTCCACTAACCCCTCCACTAACCTCTACACTAACTCCTCCACTAACCCCTCCACTAACCCCTCCACTAACCTCTCCACTAACCTCTCCACTAACCTCTCCACTAACCCCTCCACTAACCCCTTCACTAACCTCTCCACTAACCCCTCCACTAACCCCTCCACTAACCTCTCCACTAACCCCTCCACTAACCCCTCCACTAACCCCTCCACTAACTCCTCCACTAACTCCTCCACTAACTCCCCCACTAACCCCTCCACTAACCCCTTCACAAACCCCTCCACTAACTCCTCCACTAACCCCTCCACTAACCCCTCCACAAACCCCTCCACAAACCCCTCACAACCCTCCCTAACCCTCCACCAACTCCTCCACTAACCCCTCCACAAACCTCCACTAACCCCCTCCAACAAACCCCTCCACCTAACTCCCCTCCACTAACCCCTCCACTAACACCTCCACTAACACCTCCACAAAACCCTCCACAAACCCCTCCACAAACCCTCCACAAACCTCCACTAACCTCCCCTCCACTAACTCCCCTCCACAAACCCCTCCACAAACCCCTCCACTAACCCCTCCACTAACCCTCCACAAACCCCCTCCACTAACCCCTACACTAACCCCTCCACAAACCCCTCCACTAAACCCTCCACTAACCCCTCCCCTAACCCCTCCACTAACCCCTCCACTAACTCCTCCACTAACCCCTCCACTAACCCCTCCACAAACCTCTCCACTAACCCCTCCACAAACCCCTCCACTAACCCCTCCACTAACTCCACTAACCCCTCCACAAAACCCCTCCACTAACCCCTCCACAAACCCCTCCACAAACCCCTCCACTAACCCCTCCACTAAACCCTCCACTAACCCCTCCACAAACCCCTCCACAAACCCCTCCACTAACCCCTCCACTAACTCCTCCACTAACCCCTCCACTAACCCCTCCACTAACCCCTCCACAAACCCCTCCACAAACCCCTCCACTAACCCCTCCACAAACCCCTCCACTAACCCCTCCACTAACCCCTCCACTAACACCTCCACTAACACCTCCACTAACTCCTCCATTAACCCCTCCATTAACACCTCCATTAACACCTCCATTAACACCTCCATTAACACCTCCATTAACCCCTCCATTAACCCCTCCACTAACTCCTCCACTAACCCCTCCACTAACCCCTCCACTAACTCCACTAACCCCTCCACAAACCCCTCCACAAACCCCTCCACTAACCCCTCCACTAACTCCTCCACTAACCCCTCCACTAACCCCACCACTAACCCCTCCACTAACCCCTCCTCACCCAAACCCCTCCAAACAAACCCCTCCACTAACCCCTCCACTAACCCCTCCACTAACCCCTCCACTAACCCCTCCACAAACCCCTCCACTAACCCCTCCACTAACCCCTCCACAAACCAATCCACTAACCCCTCCACTAACCCCTCCACTAACCCCTCCACTAACCCCTCCACAAACCCCTCCACTAACCCCTCCACTAACCCCTCCACTAACCCCTCCACTAACCCCTCCACTAACCCCTCCACAAACCCCTCCACAAACCCCTCCACTAACCTCTCCACTAACTCCTCCACTAACCCTCCACTAACCCCTCCACTAACCCCTCCACTAACCCCTCCACAAACCCCTCCCCACAAACCCTCCATTAACCCCTCCATTAACCCCTCCATTAACCCCTCCATTAACACCTCCATTAACCCCTCCACTAACCCCTCCACAAACCCTCCACAAACCCCCCCTCCACTAACCCCCTCCACTAACTCCTCCACTAACCCCTCCACAAACCCTCCACTAACCCTCCACTAACCCCTCCACTAACCCCTCCACAAACCCCCTCCACAAACCCCCTCCAATAACCCCTCCCCACCAACCCCTCCACTAACCCCTCCCCTCCACTAACCCCTCCACAAACCCCCTCCACTAACCCCTCCACTAACCCCTCCACTAACCCTCCACAAACCCCTCCACTAACTCCTCCACTAACCCCTCCACTAACCCCTCCACTAACCCCTCCACTAACCCCTCCACTAACCCCTCCACTAACCCCTCCACTAACCCCTCCACTAACCCCTCCACTAACCCATCCACAAACCCCTCCACTAACCCCTCCACAAACCCCTCCACTAACCCCTCCACCTCAACGAGACTTCACGGAAGCAACATAAAAGAAAGATGAGAGGTTTTTGTTAAGTAACCAAGAGAGTGAGACATAATATTGATAATGATCCATAAGTTCAACTGATATTCTGCCCGCCGCCGCAACTCTCCTTCTGGCCGCCGCCGCAACTCTCCTTCTGGCCGCCGCCGCAACTCTCCTTCTGGCCGCCGCCGCAACTCTCCTTCTGGCCGCCACCGCAACTCTCCTTCTGCCCGCCGCCGCAACTCTCCTTCTGGCCGCCGCCGCCGGCTCCTCCTTCTGGCCGCCGCCGCGGCTCTCCTTCTGGCCGCCGCCGCGCTCCTTCTGCCCGCCGCCGCAACTCTCCTTCTGGCCGCCGCCGCAACTCTCCTTCTGGCCGCCGCCGCAACTCTCCTTCTGCCCGCCGCCGCAACTCTTCTTCTGGCCGCCGCCGCAACTCTCCTTCTGGCCGCCGCCGCAACTCTCCTTCTGGCCGCCGCCGCAACTCTCCTTCTGCCCGCCGCCGCAACTCTCCTTCTGGCCGCCGCCGCAACTCTCCTTCTGCCCGCCGCCGCAACTCTCCTTCTGGCCGCCGCCGCAACTCTCCTTCTGGCCGCCGCCGCAACTCTCCTTCTGGCCGCCGCCGCGGCTCCTTCTGCCCGCCGCCAACCTGCTCTCCTTCCTGGCCGCCGCCTGGCTCTCCTTCTGGCCGCCGCCGACGCTCTCCTTCTGCCCGCCGCCGCAACTCTTCTTCTGGCCGCCGCCACGACTCCTTCTGGCCGGCCGCCGCCGACTCTCCTTCTGGCCGCCGCCGCAGCTCTCCTTCTGCCCGCCGCCGCAACTCTCCTTCTGGCCGCCGCCGCAACTCTCCTTCTGGCCGCCGCCGCAACTCTCCTTCTGCCCGCCGCCGCAACTCTCCTTCTGGCCGCCGCCGCAACTCTCCTTCTGCCCGCCGCCGCAACTCTCCTTCTGCCCGCCGCCGCAACTCTCCTTCTGGCCGCCGCCGCAACTCTCCCGCCAAACTTCACCTTTTTTATACCAGCAAACCTCCTTTTTTTGGCGGGAACTTTTTTTTTGCGGGAACTTTCTTTTTTTTTTTTTTTTTTTTTTTTTTTTTTTTTTTTTTTTGGGGGGAGGGGACTTTCTTTTGAGGGGCGGAACTTTCTTTTTTTGGTGGGAACTTTCTTTTCATGCCGGAAAACTTCTTTTTTTTTGGCGGGAAGTTTTTTTGGGGCGGGAAATTTCTTTTTGGCGGGAACCTCCGCTTTTTGGCGGGCAATTCCTTTTTTTGGCAGGAACTTTCTTTTTTATGCCGGAAAACTTCCTTTTTTTGGCGGGGAAACTTTTTTTTTGGGGGGAGAGGGGACCACTACATTGGCGAGAACCCTTATTTTCGGCGGGAACCCTTATTTTCGGCGGGAACCCTTATTTTCGGCGGGAACCTTTATTTTCGGCGGGAACCCTTATTTTCGGCGGGAACCCTTATTTTCGGCGGGAACCCTTATTTTCGGCGGGAACCCTTATTTTCGGCGGGAACCCTTATTTTCGGCAGGAACCCTTATTTTCGGCGGGAACCCTTATTTTCGGCGAGAACCCTTATTTTCGGCGGGAACCCTTATTTTCGGCGAGAACTCTTATTTTCGGCGGGAACCCTTATTTTCGACGGGAGCCCTTATTTTCGACGGGAACCCTTATTTTCGACGGGAACCCTTATTTTCGACGGGGAACCCTTATTTTCGACGGGAACCCTTATTTTCGACGGGAACCCTTATTTTCGACGGGAACCCTTATTTTCGACGAGAACCCTTATTTTTGGCGGGAACTCTTATTTTCGGCGGGAACCCTTATTTTCGACGAGAACCCTTATTTTTGGCGGGAACTCTTATTTTCGACGGGAACCCTTATTTTTGGCGAAATCCCTTATTTCGGCGGGAATCGTCATGTAAATGTTAACCACTAATTTTCGCCAGCACTCTCATCATTTTGGCGAAAACCACCACTATTCTGGCGAAAACCCGATATTTTAGTGGGAAAGCCTCAAAAATACGAGGAGCCTAGCGGAGCGGAGGAGCATTTAGCGGGGCTCCCCAAGCCTGATGTGGTCCGGATATTGCTGAGAGAGACCCAGCCTAGTGATTCTTGTTGACATTACTGGTATAACCAGACTTCTCCAGGGACACTGTATATTGTAGCTCCTCCCAGTCACTGTAACCTGCAGCTATTGTAAACTACGAGGCCTGAGTCACTGTAACCTGCAGCTACTGTAAACTACGAGGCCTGAGAGTCACTGTAACCTGCAGCTGCTGTAACCAGGTTATGTAAGTCACTGTAACCTGCAGCTACTGTAAACTACGAGGTCTGAGAGTCACTGTAACCTGCAGCTACTGTAACCAGGTTATGTAAGTCACTGTAACCTGCAGCTACTGTAAACTACGAAGTCTGAGTCACTGTAACCTGCAGCTACTGTAAACTACGAGGTCTGTGAGTCACTGTAACCTGCAGCTACTGTAAACTACGAAGTCTGAGTCACTGTAACCTGCAGCTACTGTAAACTACGAGGTCTGTGAGTCACTGTAACCTGCAGCTATTGTAACCTCAAGTTCTGTAAGTCACTGTAACTTACGAGGTCTGCGAGTCACTGTAACCTTCAATAATGATATTATTATTTTTATTGTTATTATTATTATTATTATTATTATTATTATTATTATTATTATTATTATTATTATTATTATTATTAGTATTAGTATTATTATTATTATTAAGAAGAAGAAGAAGAAGAAGAGGAAACTGGACAAGAAGAAGAACTTGAAGAAAACTAAGAAAAAGAAAAGAAGAACAAGACAAAGAAAAAGAAGAGAAGAAGAATAAGAAGAAGACAAAAAAAGAAGATAAAGAGTTAACAGTTAACTTGTGTTTTTTTTGTTAATATGGATTTATTACAAATATTGAAAATGGTGTATGATGAGAGTTGTTTATAACCCTGTTTATGATCTCTCTCTCTCTCTCTCTCTCTCTCTCTCTCTCTCTCTCTCTCTCTCTCTCTCTCTCTCTCTCTCTCTCTCTTTCTCTCTCTCTCTCTCTCTCTCTCTCTCTCTCTCTCTCTCTCTCTCTCTCTCTCTCTCTCTCTCTCTCTCTCTCTCTCTCTCTCTCTCTCTCTCTCTCTCTCTCTCTTTCTCTCTCTCTCTCTCTCTCTCTGTCTCTCTCTCTCTCTCTCTCTCTCTCTCTCTCTCTCTCTCTCTCTCTCTCTCTCTTTCTCTCTCTCCTCTGATTCTTCTCTCTCTCCCCCTCCTCCCTCTTTTTCTCCCCTCCCTCCCGCTCCCCTCCCTCCCTCTCCTCCCTCCCTCCCTCCTCCTCCCTCCTCCTCCTCTCCCTCCCTCTCCTCTCCCTCCCTCTCCCTGAGTATAACTCTCCTAAGACTGTGTTACAGACTTCACTGACTCACTGTTTCAACAGACCCCCACCCAACACATCTCCCTCTCCTCTACCTCCCTCTCCTCTCCCTCCCTCTCCTCTCCCTCCCTCTCCTCTCCTCTCCCTGAGTATAACTCTCCTAAGACTGTGTTACAGACTTCACTGACTCTCACTGTTTGAACAGACCCCCAACACACACCCAAGGCGGTCGCCACTGGAATGGGAATGTCCGATTTGGAACAGAAAGTAGGAACGGCGGCAGCTCTGAATCTGAATTTGATTTCACCAACGACAAATCTCTACTTTAAACCTAAAAAAAAAATCACAAAAGAGATTTTTAAAAAAAACTGTTCGGACTGAAAATCGGGAAAATTTATTGTACCGAAATTCATAAATCTGGAATGTAATTCATAAATCTGGAATGTAATTCATAAATCTGGAATGTAATTCATAAATCTGGAATGTAATTCATAAATCTGGAATGTAATTCACAAAAATCCTTTTTAAATGTAATATATACTGAAAAATACATACACAAAAATGCATATTATTACTGATATTATTATTATTATTATTATTATTATTATTATTATTATTATCATTATTATTATTATTTGTTTAGTATATTATCATCTCTATTATTATATTATTGTATTATCATTACTATTATTAGTTATTACTATTATTATTATTATTATTATTATTATTATTATTATTATTATTATTATATTATTAGTTATTATTATATTATTATTACTGTTATTATTATATCATTATTACTGTTATTATTATATTCCTGGGATCACTAAACCCGCAAGAGCGAGGGAGGGTGTGAGAGACACCAGGTTTCATCCGAGGAAGCTGAGGGTAGTTCAACAAAAAGGTGAATAATAAATCAATACTTGAGGGTTGACGAACGCTTCCTTGACCGTGGCCTGGTAGACAACGCTCTCGCCTCACAAACAGTGCCGGGGGTTCGATCCCTGGCAGGGCTGAAAACACTGGGAATGTTTCCTTACACCTGCTGTCCCGCTCACCTAGCAAGCACAGTAGGTGCCTGGGTGTTAGTGGACTGGTTTGGGTGGCATCCTGGGGGACAAGATTTAAGGACTACAATGGAAATAAGACAGACAGTTCCTGGATGACGCACTGACTTTCTTAGGATATCCCGGGTGGATAACCCTCCAGGGCTAAAAATCCCAACGAAATCTTATTTTACCATCTGATCAGCATTCTTCTCTTGAATCCACAGATCCCTACCAGATGTTTGGACCTACAAGCAGCAGACTAGCCAGCTCGGGTAAGCTTACATCTACTATCACCTCTAATAAGTAACGTCTCCCATTCTTCACAGCGATTTCTATTATTGCTTAGGCTTTGCTAATGTGGAGAGTTTTAGTTTAGATTACCCTCCGTTAGTCGGTGGTTCAACGTTTTCTGTCGTTTTATTATTTTCCGATACTCTTGTAACTTCCCGTTTTCTTCTGAGCTTTAGTTCTGTTCGGGAGTAGTTACATACACATACAACCCTTCACTAAACAACAGTAAACCCTCACTACTCATGTGCAGCCATTATATACAACCCTTCACTAAACAGCAGTAGACCATACCTGCTCAGGTGTAACAATATACAACCCTTTACTAAACAGCAGCAGACCATACCTGCTCAGGTATAACAATTATATACAACCCTTCACTAAACAGCAGCAGACCATACCTGCTCAGGTGTAACAATTATATACAACCCTTCACTAAGCAGCAGTAAACTCTGACTGATCAGGTGTACCTTTATACACAGCCCTCCAAAGGTTAATGCGACATTTGTTGAGTATTATTGCCCAGGAGCTGTGGTTCAACTCCTTGAAACATGGTTAGGTAAGCACACACAAACACAGCTCACAGTTAAGGGAGAAGAGACGGTCATCTTTATTCAACTCAACGATCAATTTTACTAACAAAAATAAAAAGATTCGTTAATGTTCGGAGAAATTTTATAAAAAACAATATTATCACCACCACCACTACTATCACCACTACTATCACCACTACTATCACCACTACTATCACCACTACTATCACCATTACTATCACCACTACTATCACCACTACCACTATCACCACCACTACTACCACCACTATCACCACTACCACTATCACCACCACTATCACCACTACTATCACCACTACTATCACCGTTACTATCACCACTACTATCACCACTACTATCACCACTACTATCACCACTACTATCACCGTTACTATCACCACTACTATCACCACTACTATCACCACCACCACTACTATCACCACTACTATCACCGTTACTATCACCACTACTATCACCACTACTATCACCACTACTATTACCACCACCACTACTATCACCACTACTATCACCACCACCACTACTATCACCACTACTATCACCGTTACTATCACCACTACTATCACCACTATCACCATTACTATCACCACTACTATCACCATTACTATCACCACTACTATCACCACTATCACCACTACTATCACCACCACTATCACCACCATTACTATCACCATTACTATCACCACTACTATCACCACTACCACTATCACCACCACTGCTATCACCACTACTGTCACCATTACTATCACCATTACTATCACCACTACTACTATCACCACCACTACTATCACCACCACTATTACCACTACCACTATCACCACCACTATCACCACTACCACTATCACCACCACTACTATCACCATTACTATCACCACTACCACTATCACCACTGCCACTATCACCACCACTACTACCACCACTATCACCACTACTATCACCACTACTATCACCACTACTATCACCGTTACTATCACCACTACTATCATCACTACTATCACCACTACCACTATCACCACCACTACTATCACCACTACCACTACTATCACTACTACCACTACTATCACCACTACCACTACTATCACCACTACCACTATCACCACTACCACTATCACCACTACTATCACCATTACTATCACCACTATCACCACTACTAGCACCACTACTATCACCACTACTATCACCACTACTATCACTACTACCACTACTATCACCACTACTATCACCACTAATATCACCGCTACTATCACCACTACTATCACCACTACCACTATCACCGCTACTATCACCACTACCACTACTATCACCACTACTATCGCCGCTACTATCACCGCTACTATCACCACTACTATCACCGCTACTATCACCACTACCACTATCACCACTACCATCACCCCAACTATCACCACTACCACTACTATCACGCCAACTATCACCACTACCACTACTATCACTACTATCACCACTACCACTACTATCACCACTACCACTACTATCACCACTACCACCACTACTATCACCATTACTATCACCACTACTATCACCACTACTAGCACCACTACTATCACCACTACTAGCACCACTATCACCACTACCACTACTATCACCACTACTATCACCACTAATATCACCGCTACTATCACCACTACTATCACCACTACCACTATCACCGCTACTATCACCACTACTATCGCCGCTACTATCACCGCTACTATCACCACTACTATCACCGCTACTATCACCACTACCACTATCACCACTACCACTACTATCATCCCAACTATCACCACTACCACTACTATCACCGCTACTATCACCACTACCACTACTATCACCGCTATCACCACTACCACTACTATCACCGCTACTATCACCACCACCACTACTATGACCACTACCACTATCACCACCACTACTATCACCACTACCACTATCACCACCACTATTTTCACCACTACCACTATCACCACCACTTCTATCACCACTACTATCACCACTACCACTACCACTATCACCACCACTACCACTATCACCACCACTACCATTATCACCACCAATACTATCACCACTACTATCACCATTACTATCACCACTACCACTATCACCACCACTACTATCACCATTACTATCACCACCACTATCACCACTACCACTATCACCACTACTACCACCATCGCTATCACTACTATCACCACCACCATCACCACTGCTATCACTACTACCACTACCACCACCACTATCACCACTACTACCACCGCCACTATCACCACTACTACCACCGCCACTATCACCACTACTACCATTACCACTACCACTGCCACTATCCCCACTACTACCACTATCACCACCACCACTACTACCACTATCACCGCTACTCTCTCTACCACCACCACTATCTCTACCACTACCACCACTACCACTATCACTGCTACTATTAGCATCACCATTATCACTATTATCACCATCATTGTCACCACTACCATCACCACTATCACCATTACCACCATCATTATCACTACTACTACTATTATCATCACTACCACCTTTATCACCACTATCACCAGCACCACTACACAAAGAGCATTGTGGTTGTGTGGGTCTGTTGGCCTTAGTGAGGTGCGGGATCAATGCTGGCTCGGCTAGTGGTGGTGGTAGTGGTAATGGTGGTGGTGGTGGTGGTAGTGGTGGTGGTGGTAGTGGTAATGGTGGTGGTGGTAGTGGTAATGGTGGTGGTGGTTGTGGTGATAATGGTGGTGGTGGTGGTAGTGGTAACAATGGTGATGGTGAGGATGGTGGTAATGGTGGTTACGATGGATCACAATCATGACAACACTCAACAACACAGTGTTGCAGTGTGTGAGTACTGAGCAAGCATAAGGTCAACAACACAGTGTTGCAGTGTGTGAGTACTGAGCAAGCATAAGGTCAACAACACAGTGTTGCAGTGTGTGAGTACTGAGCAAGCATAAGGTCAACAACACAGTGTTGCAGTGTGTGAGTACTGAGCAAGCATAAGGTCAACAACACACATATTGCCAGCTCTATAATTATAGTCTAAACTGAATAAGACAAGTGTCCAAGAGCTCTAGTTCATCCCCTATAGTAAAAAGTAAACGCACACATACTTCTCTGACTCCAGAGGTACGAATAAAGCTCTTGGAGCAGGGAGAGAGTGGACCTAGTAGCGACAAGGGAAGAGGCGGGGCCAGGAACTGTAATTCGACCCATGCAACCACAAATAGGTGTGTACACACACACACACACACACTCACCCACCTCCACTTCTCCCCAGCAGGTTCTGGCCAGATACAACTGTGGCAGTTCCTGCTCGAGTTACTCTCAGACTCGTCCAACGCTAACTGCATTACGTGGGAGGGCACCAACGGCGAGTTTAAACTCACAGACCCTGACGAGGTAGCCAGGAGATGGGGAGAACGCAAGTCCAAACCTAACATGAACTACGACAAGCTCTCCAGGGCGTTAAGGTCAGTCTTTTCTCCATATTTTGGTCAATTTTCAAAAACTTCTGGTGGCTTATATACAACCACAATGACAAGGTTTTGGTTTTCAGTCTTCAATGCCAAAACTTCAACTATATCATTTGTGGTGTTCAGTAATTGTGAGTTTTTAATTAAACAAAGTGTGAAGATCCGCAGTGTGGTTACCCTTCCGTGTGTGAGTTACATTGTGCGAACACCAACTGTGTGCTTTCGCTGTTCTGCATGAGTTACAATGGGGGAACACCAGTAGTGTACTTACATGTGGGAACATCCACAGCCTGTAACTACCCTATTCCATATCATAGTTACGTTGTGAGAACAGAAATTAGCTGTGTTTCCCTGTCATATATCATCACACAGGATGGGTAGCAACAGCGTCCCCGCGGTCCTGTCCAACACCAGTGATGTGTATCAGTATGAGCTGAATAATAAAACGGTATAAAATACCGACAGGTTGTTAGGTAAGACACATATGCAACAATTAGGTATCTTTATTTCGAAACGTTTCGTTGCCTCCCAACGACTACATTCTTACCTCTACCTGTGGCCTACATCTCACCTTCTGGCGGTATATAAGGACTTCAACTCCATATTGTTTCAGACTATGGAACAATTCTCTTCTCCAGACTGAGGGACTGACCACCTCAAAACTTCAAGAGTGATGGACTGATTACATCGTCTTCACGTCTCTTCTATCAACTTTTCTGTACTCGACTGAAGAAGTCTACTGTGTAGGCGAAACGTTTCGAAATAAAGATACCTAATTGTTACATATATGTCTTACCTAACAGTCTGAGCTGGGACATCACAAGAGGCGATGGGAATATTCAGATGACTACTGGTTCAATAGCAGTAATGTGCACAGGGCAAGAGTGGATATTTATTATCTTACTGTCGACAATGTAAAGAAGAGAACCAACCGATTAGCTGGGCCGTGGTTCGTACGTTGGTTTAATTGCCGCCAGCAGTAGCAGCCTCGTTGGTCAGGCCCTGATCCACCGGGAGGCCTGTTCAAGGACCGGTCCGCGGGGGCATTGACCCCCGGAATACCCTCCAGGTAGGTAGGTTACAGAATAGTTCCCAGTGAAGCCACTTAAGAGCCGCGTGAGTTTCCCTGTCTCCTAATATCATGCTGATTTTTCCCCCCCATAATCTACCTTGTCCATAATTACCATTGCATTTACTTTGCTTTCGTAAGGTGAATTCTTGGATCTTTACTTAATTCATGGTATAACTTTAGGATCTTTCTTTAATTCATGGTATAATATTAGGATCTTTCCTTAATTCGTGGTACAACTTAACAAATCTTTGTTCAGACCTCTGCATTATGATGTATTATGACGTGTAACAGCTGGGGTGGCTGAACTTAAAAGTGCTTTGCGTCTACTCAGTGGCATTCTGTGTACTAATTACTTCCGCTTCAAGACATCTTCTCTCGGTCCTGTCCCCACTTTTTTCTTGACGATGAGTTTACCATCCTGCAGTGTTATAAGGTGTGAATGTTTATACCGAGGAATTACGTCTTCTTGGTGTCGTGAGTTTCACACATATTAGTGTTCTTGAATACCGATGTTAAGATTGTGGGAAGTCTGGCCATTGTCGTATTTACCACAACCACTGATGTAATAATGGTTGCTACTGCTGCTGCTCTGGCGAAATCTATCAGGATTTTAGAAGCGCTGACGCAGCGTCCATACCAGTTTTCTTTAAAGTATATTCTAGACACTTAATCTGCAGTCCCCAATAAAGTTTGATGCAAGACGTAGCGTGGGGAACATTCTACTGGTTATGTCACATTTCTGTTGTATTCTTAACTGTATATTTCCTAAGCTCTCGGTAAGGACCCAGTCAGAAGTATGTTATAGTTTTGCTTGTGATGGGCGAAGAAGTGTATTAGGTCACTGTCAGTTGTCCTTCTACTTTAATAAGGTAAACACCAAGAAACAGATCTCTGTTTGTCTTGTTCTTCTTCCAGTGTGACCTGGATTGCATGTTGCAAGGCTGTTTCTGAAGCTCTCAAGGTTGAAGCTTATGGGTGTGATTTTTATGGGCGTCATCCACATGTTGTAGCCAGAAGATGGATGAAGGGATGATGCTGGAAAATTAATGTACATCTGAATGACTCAATGTAGAAGACAAAAGGCCTGCACTAATGGATGACCCCTTGGTCATACCGAATTATTCTCTTTAAAAGTTGTTGTTGAAGGAAGACCAGAATATATCTACTAGTGGCAGTAATTAGTACAAAGAACAGCAGTTATTGGAACTAAGTCACTCTTAGCTTAGGCACTACTACCACAATAACATCCTTGTTGTAACAGCATAGCCTTTACCCGCTTCCTTCATGTATAACAGGATAACCCCCTTTAGATGCAACAGCATAACAAGTTAACCTCTTTAACCTCCCCCTGTAGGTACTACTACGACAAGAACATCATGACGAAGGTGCACGGGAAGCGATACGCCTACAAGTTTGACTTCCAGGGTCTGGCAGCGGCCACGCAGCCAGCAGGGGCTGACCCAACTGCTTACAAGTACCAGAGTGACCTCTTCATGTCTTCCTACCACCCCACCACCAAGCTTAACTTCATGAGCACCCACACCGGCATACCCTCCTCAGCAGGTGCCACAAACATCCTCTTGTTCTTAGTGTATTCCCCTGGGGGTAGGAAGGTCAGTTGGCTACAGTAAGATTCATCCAACTAGGTATATTTATACACCATAGGGAGGTTAGCACGGGTCCCACTGTGGCCACAAATGCCAGTGGCCATACGCCGCAAGGAACTATGGAGACTTCAACCTCCGTAACGGTATCAATTATTTCGTGTGATGTAAATGGTATAGAAAACCCACAAGGTGAAGAATGATACACTTGTTCAACATTTGGAAAACGTTTGGCCATCCAGTGGCTTCTTCAGTCCAATACAGAGAAAAACGGTGAGGGACCGATTACCTCCAACTCCCCCCTCATCGTCCACTGTTCTTCTCTGTACTGGACTGAAGAAGCCACTGGCTGGCGAAACGTTTCCACAGTGAAGATGCCCAAGTGTTGTACATGTGTCTTATACATCAACTTGTCATTTCCGTATAACAGTAATATATAAATATTAATTATAATATCAAAATAAGATATTAATGATATCTGTAATAATATATTAAGAGTTTTACCTTAATTACTTTCTTTAATTATTTTCTTTAAGTAACACTGACGTCTGGACGTCTTTATTGCTAAAACGTTTCGCCCCTGAGCGGCAACAACCTTCTTCAGTAAATACAAGCGAGGTAGTACCAGAAACAGCGGCAGTTTTGCCCTAATCAGTTCCTCAACACTAATGCTTGTAGTGTTACATACCCTTGTGTTCCACTGAAGAAGATACACAAGTGGAAATATAAACACATATGCAGTGGGCTTTTCGCCCACTGTGTGGGCGAAACGTTGTCAATAAAGGATCACATTAAACTGCATATGTGTTTATGTTTCCATAGTGTCGGTATTTTATACCATTTATTTTCATCAAGATACCCAAGTGTTGCATTTCTGTCTTACTGATAATATGATGAGGAGGGGTAGGAGAGGGGAGGGTGATGGCAGGCTAGCCCTCCTGGCTTCCTCTCTCTTACCTCCGGGCTCTTCTCCTAGCCCTGGGTTTCTCTCCTAGCATCTGGGTTCTTCTTCTAGCCCTGGGTTCCTCTCCTAGCATCTGGGTTCTTCTGTTAGCCCTGGGTTCCTCTCCTAGCATCTGAGTTCTTCTTCTAGCCCTGGGTTCCTCTCCTAGCATCTGGATTCTTCTCTAAGCCCTGGGTTCCTCTCCAAGCCCCTGGGTTCCTCTCCAAGCCCCTGGGTTCCTCTCCAAGCCCCTGGGTTCCTCTCCTAGCATCTGGGTTCTTCTCCTAGCCCTGGGTTCCTCTCCTAGCATCTGGGTTCTCCTAGCCCTGGGTTCCTCCCCTAGCCCTTGGGTTCCTCTCCTAGCCCCTGGGTTAATCCTGGGTTCCTCTCCTAGTCCCTGGGTTGATCTCCTAGCCCCTGGGTTTCTCTCCTAGTCTCTGGGTTCCTTTCCTAGCCCCGGAGTTTCTCTCCTAACCCCTGGGTTCCTCTCTTAGCCCCTGAGTTTCTCTCCAAGCCCCTGGGTTCCTCTCCTAGCCCCTGGGTTCTCTCCAAGCCCATGGATTCCTCTCCTAGCCCCTGGGTTTCTCTCCTAGCCCCTGGGTTTCTCTCCTAGCCCCTGGGTTCCTCTCCCAGTCCCTGGGCTCCTCTCCTAGTCCCTGGGTTCCTCTCCTAGCCCCTGGGTTCCTCTCCCAGTCCCTGGGTTCCTCTCCTAGTCTCTGGGTTCCTCTCCTAGCCCCTGGGTTCCTCTCCCAGTCCCTGGGTTCCTCTCCTAGTCCCTGGGTTCCTCTCCTAGCCCCTGGGTTCCTCTCCCAGTCCCTGGGTTCCTCTCCTAGTCCCTGGGTTTCTCTCCTAGCCCATGGGTTCCTCTCCCAGTCCCTGGGTTCCTCTCCTAGTCTCTGGGTTCCTTTCCTAGCCCCTGGGTTCCTCTCCCAGTCCCTGGGTTCCTCTCCTAGTCCCTGGGTTCCTCTCCTAGCCCCTGGGTTCCTCTCTCAGTCCCTGGGTTCCTCTCCTAGCTCCTGGGTTTCTCTCCTAGCCCATGAGTTCCTTTCCCAGCCCCTGGGTTCGTCTCCTAGCCCCTGAGCTTCTCTCCTAGCCCCAGTGTTCCTCTCCCAGCCCTTGGGTTCCTCTCCTAGTCCCTGGGTTTCTCTCCCAGCCCCTGGGTTCCTCTCCTAGTCCCTGGGTTGCCCTGTACTAGCCCCTGGGATACACCCTCCTGTAGGGACAACAAATTAACCACTAACACCAGCCGATACAAGAGCAACATCGCGTATTAACACATCTCTCTCCCTCTCCAACAGCGAGCATCTTCCCTTCTCCCACCTCGTACTGGACTAACCCCAGCGCTAACTTGTACTCCAATATAGCCGCAGCTTCGGGCCACACCATGACGCACCACCCCTCCCACATGACGTCACACATCTCCTCCGCCTATCCGCACTACGCATGACAGTCTCTCTTCTCCAATTGGTGCACGCAGCAGTCGCGCGACTCCGTCTCCCTCCCCGATTGGTCCTCGACCTTCCAGCAAGTGACCAATCTGGAGGAGCAGTGAGGGGGGAAGTTTGAGAGCAGCAGCGCTTATCCGCCAAGTGAAAAGCAGGTAACAGTGCAGAAACTGGCTTAAGAGGACAGATTGTCCAGTGTAAGCGAAGTTTTAGGCGAGACGCTGGTTAATGGTTAGGTTATTTTTAAGAGGTTAACTTAAGTAGTGATCCCCGAGAGTGCCGCTATTAGCCAACTTGGCGAGATTCGTGCGCCAAGTTGTGTCTGGACTTAAAATAGTGGCGAAAGTTGGCTAGTGACTGTTTGTGGCGACTGCGCTCTGGTGACAGCCTGGTGACAGCCTGGTGATGGCCTGGTGAGTGCCTGGCGACGGCCTGATGACAGCCTGGCGACACCCTGGTGACAGTGGCGTGGCCAAGGTGGGCTGGAGCTCGCCACACAAACGCTGGCGAAGTGTGGCTAATGCTGCTGGCGAAGTCTTCAACATGGCGGCGCGGCGCAGTGGTGACTGGTTCCCTCTTCGAGAAGTTGAAGGCACTTTTCGCGCAGTTTAAGTGCGCAGGAGGAGCGTGTGTCGTGACCCTGCTTGCTGCCATGATGGCACACCTCATCTGTTGCTTCACTTGCACGCTGCACAGCCATCTCGCAAAGTTTTTAGATGTTGAAGTTGCAACCTCTTCTCTAAGGCGCTAGTGCCACGTCTCTCCTGATGCCACTGTAAAAAAAAAAAAAGAAGTTTTTCCCGCGACGTTTCTCCCGCTTGTGCCACGTCTCGCCCCATACTGCCATTGCAACGCTTTTAACAGTGTTGCTTCTGCCAGATTACAGGGATGCAATCTCAAGTTGCTCTCTGCGCTGTTGCCGCATCCCTCGACTATGCTTAACGCGTCAAGGCACTGCTGCCGCAGCACATGTGGCACAGTGTCACTTCTGCGGCGCTGTTGCCACATGAAGCACTCTTGCCCAGTGAGATAATGCAGCGCTGCCACATCTAACGAAGCCGGGTGTCTTGCCTCCCAGGCAATACAGTGTTGCCACATCTTCCACAGGCTGTTACTTCATCAGATGATGCAACGTTGCCACGTCAAACGATGCAACGTTTCCACAAGAACCGATGCAACGTTGTCATGTCAAGCGATGCAACGGTGCCACATCAAGCGATGCAACGGTACCACATCAAGCTATGCAACGGTGCCACCTCAAACGATGCAAAGGTGCCACATCAACCGATGCAACTATGCCACATCAAGTGATGCAACGGTGCCACATCAAACTATGCAACAGTGCTACATCAAACGATGTAACGTTGCCACATCTAACGATGCGCCGTTGCCACATCAAACGATGCAACGTTGCCACCAAAGGATGCACCGTTGCCACATTTCATAAACTTCCTCTTACCTCAACAGAACAAGTAAAACAGCGTTGCCACATCTCACAGAGCACTTGTTGCCACATTTGTTTCCGGTATGCTTCACCCAACTCTGCAAACAGGCAGTGTTGCCACATCCATACCTGCCCAGCACCGTTGCCAAGTCCCACCGCATCTCCGTGAGGGGTGGTCAGTGTTTAGCCTACTGCAATGATGCCAGTTTTTACCCCTCGTCTAGTTTCGCCCTCTAGTCAACTGGGGAGGAAACATCAGCGACCCTAGGTGTGTGTGTGTGTGTGTGTGTGTGTGTGTGTGTGTGTGTGTGTGTGTGTGTGTGTGTGTGTGTGTGTGTGTGTGTGTGTGTGTGTGTGTGAAATCAAGCACAGTTTCTGGCCAAAATTTATTGTACAAAACAATAATGATAATAAATAATAATGACATATGCAAATCTGCCATTAGAAATATTATTGAATTATTATTATTATTACAAATTATTATTATTAATAACCAACAATAATAATAATTTTTTTATTATCATTAATAACATTTTATCATTATTGTAATTATTACTGTGAATTATTACTATTAATATCGTAGACAAGTATAATCATAGTCTATAATAATTCTGACGAAAAGCACGTAAATCGGATCTTGCCGATTCGTAACGGGAACTGAAATCTGTGGCGAGGAGAATGTGAAGATCAGTGACTGTGAATGTGTGGTGAGGAGAATGTGAAGATCACAGTGACTGTGAATGTGTGGTGAGGAGAATGTGAAGATCAGTGACTGTGAATGTGTGGCGAGGAGAATGTGAAGATCACAGTGACTGTGAATGTGTGGCGAGGAGAATGTGAAGATCACAGTGACTGTGAATGTGTGGTGAGGAGAATGTGAAGATCACAGTGACTGTGAATGTGTGGTGAGGAGAATGTGAAGATCAGTGACTGTGAATGTGTGGTGAGGAGAATGTGAAGATCACAGTGACTGTGAATGTGTGGTGAGGAGAATGTGAAGATCAGTGACTGTGAATGTGTGGTGAGGAGAATGTGAAGATCACAGTGACTGTGAATGTGTGGTGAGGAGAATGTGAAGATCACAGTGACTGTGAATGTGTGGCGAGGAGAATGTGAAGATCACAGTGACTGTGAATGTGTGGCGAGGAGAATGTGAAGATCACAGTGACTGTGAATGTGTGGTGAGGAGAATGTGAAGATCACAGTGACTGTGAATGTGTAGCGAGGAGAATGTGAAGATCACAGTGACTGTGAATGTGTGGCGAGGAGAATGTGAAGATCACAGTGACTGTGAATGTGTGGCGAGGAGAATGTGAAGATCACAGTGACTGTGAATGTGTGGCGAGGAGAATGTGAAGATCACAGTGACTGTGAATGTGTGGTGAGGAGAATGTGAAGATCACAGTGACTGTGAATGTGTGGCGAGGAGAATGTGAAGAGCACAGTGACTGTGAATGTGTGGCGAGGAGAATGTGAAGAGCACAGTGACTGTGAATGTGTGGCGAGGAGAATGTGAAGATCACAGTGACTGTGAATGTGTAGCGAGGAGAATGTGAAGATCACAGTGACTGTGAATGTGTGGTGAGGAGAATGTGAAGATCACAGTGACTGTGAATGTGTAGCGAGGAGAATGTGAAGATCACAGTGACTGTGAATGTGTGGCGAGGAGAATGTGAAGAGCACAGTGACTGTGAATGTGTAAATAATGGAATCTGTAAAAATCAAATTTACCAAAAACGAAGGAATATTTTTTTGTTATATTTTTGTGATGTGTGACGTCACTGTCACACTTCTTTTGTTGACATGACGTCGTGGACTTTATCTGTAACGTTATGAGCTTTATGTGACATCACGAACTTTATTTATGTGGCATCATGAACTTTATGTGACATCATGAACCTTATGTGACATCATGAACTTTTATGTGATATCATGAACTTTATTTGTGACATCATGAACTTTTGTAACATCATGAACTTTATTTATGTGACATCATGAACCTCATGTGACATCATGAACCTCATGTGACATCATGAACCTCATGTGACATCATGAACTTCATTCGACATCATGAACCTTATTTATCTGACATCATGAACATTATTTATGTGACATCATGAACTTTTATGTGACATCATGAACATCATTTATGTGACATCATGAACATCATTAACATTATTTATGACATCATGAACTTAATGCGACATCATGAACCTTATGTGACATCATGAACATTATTTATGTGACATAAACTTCATGTGACATCATGAACCTTATTTATGTGACATCATGAACATTATTTATATGACGTCATGAATTATATTTGACGTCATGAACTTTTTTCCCCCTGACATCTTGTGTGACATCGAAACATGACTAAAGCTCTCTCTCCACCCCCACCTTGTAAATGATTTACACACGTACTTAACGTCGTTTACAACTAACATTCCCTCTACGACCGTTTTTGTACCCTCTCTCCGTTTTCTTTATTATAGTTTTATTGCAAAAGTCAGTACAATAAAGACAAATTATTATTTTTATTAATATCCTGCGCCCTTATGTTCCAGTAACAAATTACTGAGTTATTTTAGCAATTATTAATATATTGAACTTTCTTCTTATGTATAATTCCTAAATTATTTTTTACATTATATCATTTTAAATTACATATATTATATATATATATATATATATATATATATATATATATATATATATATATATATATATATATATATATATATATATATATATATATATATATATATATATATATATATATATATATATATATATATATATGTCGTGCCGAATATGTAAAACTGGTCAATTAGCAATAACTCATTTAAAATTAAGTCCTTTCCAAAATTTTCTCTTATACGTTTAAAAATATATTTTTTTCATTAATGTTGATGTAAAAATTTTTAATTTTGCACCAAAAGAATCTTAGAAAACTTACCTAACCTTATTATAACAAGAACAATTTATTTTAGCCTAACCCAACTAAATATATTTTAAATACGTTTACAATAATTTAATACTAAACAAACACAATCAAATATATTTTTTTCGTTAGGTTCAGAATGATTTTGGCGAAATTTTTGCATACACAAATTTTCACTTGTCCTATATGGCAAGATGAGCGTTGCTATTTAAGCCAAGATCGCAAGTTCTGCCTATTCGGCACGACATATATATATATATTTATATATACATATATATATATATATATAATATATATATATATATATATATATATATATATATATATATATATATATATATATATATATATATATATATATATATATATATATATATATATATATATAACTCTCGGACCATTCTGAACTTTCTCTATCTCTCTTGGACGGGTTCGAAGCTTAAGCTCCGTGCGGGTTTAAAGCTTAAAAGTTCGCCCTGTTTGAAGCTCTAGTTCCAGGTTTGCTCCTCAAGCTTACTGACTCGCCTTTCTATTACCTAAGACTTGACATTTCTTTCTTTTTTTTTTCCTTTGTGGACTCGTTCGCAAGTTTTCCGAGGGTTCGAAGCATCGGCTCCATTAGAACGTTCGAATAGGGAGCAGCGAAATGTTCATTTCGAACCAATTCTCGACTCCTGCTGCTCTCTGACGTCCTGCCTATTTTCATGCCAATATGTGTGACCTATTCTGAGTCTTATTTTTGTACCCTATTTTTGTGCCCTATTTTCTACCCTATTTTGTACTCTATTTCTAGTCCTATTATTTAGTCTTTGTACCTTATTTCCGAACCCTATTTTTCTACCCTATTTTTTGCACCCAATTATTGTACCTTATTCTCATGCCCTATTTTCCCGTCCCATTTTTTCCCTGCCATGTTTGTATGTCTATTCATTTTCCTGCTTCAGGTCTTCCCTCACCTGTGAGAACAACTTACAACTGACCCACAAAATTAAGAATAAAAAAAATATTGAGTCCTTTTTTTGGCTATCAGTTATTAATTTTTTCCACCGTGAAGCGCTAGACCTACATGGATCGTGAATCCATGGAAAGGGGGGAGGGGAGGGGTAAGCTCCAATTACTTGGAACCTCTGGTAGAGTTTGAGTGTCTGATGATGGTCAGTGAGCAAGCGAAAGGTTAAGAGGGGGGGGAGAAGGCTTGTGATCCTGGAAATTGGAGCTGTCCTCTCCTTGGATCAAAACCTGGTGATCTCCCGTTCCTCAGATGCTGGATCAACCCTTCGCATTTAGCGCTCTCCCTTATGATAATGATGATAATAACAGTAATAATTATAATAATTATCACTATTATTTTTATTTTTATTACTGTAATATTATTATTGCCATTATTATTATTATTTGTTATTATTATTACTATTAACTGGAGATTTGTGTGATATTGTGGGTTAGTTGTGAATTGTTTGATCCAAGGTATTGTGACTCTGATCCTCCAAGGATAATAATAACAATAATATTAAATTACTAATAATTATAATAGGGCAACGGTCAATGTACAAACCTTTTATCGATATTATTAAAAAAACTGTAGATAGGTTAGTGCCCCTTCCTTCAGTGTTGAGAAGTAAGTGAAGATTAATGGTTAAGAGTAATGGGGAGGGTTAATGGGGGATATACAAGGCGAGGGCTCGCTTCATTAATGGGTGTTTGTGTCCACTTGTTGTGTTGAATTCAATGTTTACATAAAAAAATGGAAGTAAAATTGTATATACCCAAATCAGAGTTTTATTTCCATCGGTTGGTTGATTGTTGGGTTGAGAGTGTTATACGAGGGTCAGTAATGGCTGTATGGTACTAGTCAACAGTACTCTAATATCTAATATACAGATTAATGTATACTCTCAGTGTATATACAATGAGTCATACATCTCTCCGTATATATATATATATATATATATATATATATATATATATATATATATATATATATATATATATATATATATATATATATATATATATATATATATATATATACACTAAGACATACACCTCTTCGTATATATACACTGACAGGCATCTCTGTGTATATATATACACTGAGACGTGCACCTCTGTGTATGTGTCCTGTTCTTTTTGAACCATACAAATAGAAAGTAGGATAAAGTTGGAGCCAGCTACGGAGGCCAGAGATTTCATTTGATCAAGTCAATATTTCATTAATGTTTGTATATGTGAACATGTTCCAGACTCGAGTCATGACAGGAATGAACGACCTCAGATGAAGTGATGGATTTAAAAAAGGTACAGCCAGATGTGGTTGCTGTTACTGCCCGTCTTGTGGTACAGGTGTCTTCTCGCTGTCCACGAGGTGGAGCCAAGTGTGGTACCTTGGAAACACTGACCATGTGCATCATAGTAAGGTCACCCACGTCTCTCAGGTATTAAAGGCTCTGCTGAAATGACAGTTCTGCCCAGAGATGAATCGCCTTGCTCTGTTGTCTGGTCTGTCCAGAAGTCGCAGAGAAGACAAGGAGGGGGGGGGGGGAGGGGTAGTCCAAGAAAGTGGCACATGTTCAAGATAAGAGCGCACTTGTGTTTCTTACGGCGTTTTAAAGACGTCAAGGAGGTGCAAGATACGTCTTAATGCTCTCACCTTCTTGGCTGCCTTGCTTCTAAAATTTACAACGTGATTATTCACATGTAGATATTTTGATATCATATGTCGTGCCTAGGATATTCTCTTCATTTAATGACTCTCATATTCATACACATTATGGTGTCTAGAGACAATCATTTGTGCTTTCTCAGGAGCAAGTTAACCCGTCAGCACTCTCCCCTGGTTGATATTGCTGTAAGCTGGACACTGATGCGACTTAGATCAGCTGGCATTGAATAAGGAACTGTCAGAGTACAGACATCTGCATATGCATGGGATCCTGGGTGGAGGTGTTATGGTCCCAAGTGCACTTGGCCCATAACAATGGCCCAAGCACACTTCCCTGTGGAACAATGGCAAAAATACAGCCTCTTCTTGACTCTCTCTCCCGTTGAAAACTACACCTCAGTGACCACCCTCAAGGTGGTCACTGAGGATGTAGTACAAAGCCGGAATAAGTAAGTTTATTCAGGTATACACAAATACAGTTACACAGAATTATCATACATAGCAGCATATGTGTAGAGAACCTAGGATAACCCAAAAGAGTCAGACAGAGTGACTTATTTCCATTCGGCTCCTGGTGGTGGCAGTTTAGTAGAGTCCCTGGTGACATACTCGGTCTAAAGCACCAACATTGTCCAGTATGATCCTGGATTCATCCAGTGACTGGTACCACATATTGGAGAGGTTTAACAGGGGTCAGCTGCAGAATGACCTTTTCTGAAGACATACTGACGGTCACAAAGAAGCGAGTGGTGGTCCAAAAATGCTGTTAAATTCTTAGCGATAATCTCAAGGCATCTGCCGTGAGATTATTATCGCTAAGAATTTAACAATCGGGTGACAGGAGTGGCACTTGTCTGTAGTCGCTGATTACCGTTCTGATCATGTGGTGAACAGGGACTACACTCGTCTCTTTTCATGAAGATGATCATTTAGACTGTGATGGCACTGCTGGGAGATGCTGGGCAGTGCTGATACATGCTTGCTGCTCTGCTTAGCTACTCAAAAATCTGGGTCCAGGGATTTAAGACGATATTCTAATTCTGTCTTATTGATACCTCCGATAACTTTGATAGTCTCTGTCTCTATCTCTCTCCGTCTCTATCTCTTTGTCTCTAACTCTGTCTTTCTCTCATTCTCTCACAGACACACACACACACACACACACACACAAGCCTGGATCTTGTTAAAGATGTGATCTCTGGTGCACACGACTCCTGCCTGACCCAACCCACTTGAAACGGTCCACCCCATTGGCTAAGACCACTACTTGCCTAACTTAACCTGGTACAAACCACCCCATTGGTTGACCAATTTAAAACTTCTCTTTCTATTGGTCGAGCATAAAACAAAAAGAACCAATAACATTGGATCAACAAAGAGCACTTGCTAAAGTCAAAATTATTAAGTAATAAAGTTCCAGAAGGTCAATAAAGACGTATTAAGTTGTTCAAATAGATTAACATGGTAATAAAACTAGATAAATGGATTAACATGGTAAAAAACTGGATAAATGAGTTAAATTGGTAATAAAACTGGATAAATGGGTTAAATTGGTAATAAAACTTTGTAAATAGGTTAAAATGGTAATAAAGGAGTAGGAAAGGAGGAAGTGCTGAGAGATGATGGGAAGAAGTGCTGAGAGATGGAAAAGTGATGAGAAAAGGTGCTGAGAGAAGGTGCTGCTGAGAGGAGGTGCTGAGAGGTGCTGCTGAGAGGAGGTGCTGAGAGAAGGTGCTGAGAAGGTGCTGCTGAGAGGAGGTGCTGAGAAGGTGCTGCTGAGAGAAGGTGCTGCTGAGAGGAGGTGCTGCTGAGAGGAGGTGCTGAGAGAAGGTGCTGCTGAGAGGAGATGCTGCTGAGAGGTGCTGCTGAGAGCAGGTGCTGCTGAGAGGTGCTGCTGAGAGCAGGTGCTGCTGAGAGAAGGTGCTGCTGAGAGGTGCTGCTGAGAGGAGGTGCTGCTGAGAGCAGGTGCTGCTGAGAGGTGCTGCTGAGAGGAGGTGCTGCTGGGAGGAGGTGCTGCTGAGAAGTGCTGCTGAGAGGAGGTGCTGCTGAGAGGAGGTGCTGCTGAGAGAAGGTGCTGCTGAGGTGCTGCTGAGAGGTGCTGCTGAGAGGAGGTGCTGCTGAGAGGTGCTGCTGAGAGGAGGTGCTGCTGGGAGGAGGTGCTGCTGAGAGGAGGTGCTGTTGAGAGGTGCTGCTGAGAGGTGCTGCTGAGAGGAGGTGCTGCTGAGGAGGTGCTGCTGAGAGAAGGTGCTGCTGAGAGCAGGTGCTGCTGAGAGGAGATGCTGCTGAGAGCAGGTGCTGCTGAGAGAAGGTGCTGCTGATGAGATACTGCTGAGAGGTGCTGCTGAGAGAAGGTGCTGCTGAGGAGGTGCTGCTGAGAAGGTGCTGCTGAGAGAAGGCGCTGCTGAGAGGAGGTGCTGAGGAGGTGCTGCTGAGGTGCTGCTGAGAGCAGGTGCTGCTGAGAGGTGCTGCTGAGAGATGCTGCTGAGAGAAGGTGCTGCTGAGAGGAGGTGCTGCTGAGAGAAGGTGCTGCTGGGAGGTGCTGCTGAGAGGAGGTGCTGCTGGGAGGAGGTGCTGCTGAGAGGTGCTGCTGAGAGCAGGTGCTGCTGGGAGGAGGTGCTGCTGAGAGATGCTGCTGAGAGAAGGTGCTGCTGAGGAGGTGCTGCTGAGAGGTGCTGCTGAGGTGCTGCTGAGAGGTGCTGCTGAGAGGTGCTGCTGGGAGGAGGTGCTGCTGAGAGGAGGTGCTGCTGGGAGGAGGTGCTGCTGAGAGCAGGTGCTGCTGAGAGCAGGTGCTGCTGGGAGGAGGTGCTGCTGAGAGGAGGTGCTGCTGGGAGGAGGTGTTGCTGAGAGGAGGTGCTGCTGAGAGGGGGAGGTGCTGCTGAAAGGTGCTGCTGAGAGTAGGTGCTGCTGGGAGGAGGTGTTGCTGAGAGGCGATGCTGAGAGGAGGTGCTGCTGGGAGGAGGTGCTGCTGAGAGGAGGTGCTGATGAGGTGCTGCTAGGAGGAGGTGCTGCTGAGAGGAGGTGCTGCTGAGATGAGGTGCTGCTGAGAGGAGGTGCTGCTGAGGTGCTGCTGAGAGGAGGTGCTGCTGAGAGGTGCTGCTGAGAGGTGCTGCTGAAAGGAGGTGCTGCTGAGAGGTGCTGCTGAGAGGAGGTACCGAGAGGAGGTGCTGCTGAGAAGTGCTGAGAGGAGGATGTGCTGCTAAGAGGAGGTGCTGCTGAGAAAAGATGCTGCTGAGAGGAGGAGGTGCTGCTGAGAAGAGATGCTGCTGAGAAGAGGTGCTACTGAGAGGAGGTGCTGCTGAGAGGTGATGCTGCTGAGAGGTGCTGAGAGGAGGAGGTGCTGAGAGGAGGAGGTGCTGAGAGGAGGTGCTGCTGAGAGGAGATGCTGCTGAGAGGAGGTGCTGCTGAGAAGTGCTGCTGAGAGAAGATGCTGCTGAGAGGAGGAGGTGCTGCTGAGAGATGCTGAGAGGAGGAGGTGCTGCAGAGAGAAGGTGCTGCTGAGAGGAGGAAGTGCTGTTGAGAGGTGTTGCTGAGAGGAGGTGCTGCTGAGAGGTGCTGCTGAGAGGAGGAGGTGCTGCTGAGAGGAGGTGCTGCTGAGAGGAGGTGCTGCTGGGAGGTGTTGCTGAGAGGAGGTGCTGCTGAGAGGAGGTGCTGCTGAGAGGAGGTGCTGCTGAGAGGTGCTGCTGAGAGGAGGTGCTGCTGGGAGGAGGTGCTGCTGAGAAGAGGAGGTGCTACTGAGAGGGTGTTGCTGAGAGGAGGTGCTGCTGAGAGGAGGTGCTGCTGAGAGGAGGAGGTCTGCCTTAGATCTGCGTCACTCGTCATTATTGATCCAATGAGGGACGACCATTGCTCTCATACACGGCTTCCCATTGGTCAGAGGCACCGGCCCGCAGCCAATCAGCGGCGAGGGGAAGGATAACATCCGACCAATAAGGAGGGGGCGTGCCTAGATCAATCCCCTTGGAAATGTGTCTCTGATATTTATACTCTCTCTCTCTCTCTCTCTCTCTCTCTCTTTCTCTTTCTCTCTCTTCTGTCTCTTTTGTGATATACTCTGTCTTATCTGTGCCTGTGATATTTACACACACTCTCTCTCTCTCTTCTCTCTCTTTCTTTTGTCTGTGATATACTCTCTCTTATCTGTGTCTGTGATATTTATACTCTATCTCTCTCTCTCTCTCTCTTCTCTCTGTGATATTTATACTCTCTCTCTCTCTCTCTCTTCTCTCTGTGATATTTATACTCTCTTTTCCCTCTCTTCTCTGTCATATTTATACTCTCTCTCTTTCTCTATCTCTCTTTTAATCTACGTCTCTTCCCTTCCTCTCTATCTCCCTCACTTCCATCTTATTTATTTGTCTCTCCCTCCCTTCCTCCCTATCTCTCTCTCTCCCTCACTTTCCAACCAACCCCCCCCCCATCCTCGGTATCTCTCTTCCTATTTATCTCTCCCTCTCTTCCTATCAATCTCCTCTCCCCTCCTCTCTTCCTATTTCTCTCTCACCTTCCCTTTCTCCTTACCTCTCTCCCTATATCTCCCTCCGTATCTCTCCCCTTCCTTCCCTCTCTCCCTATTTATCTCTCCCCTCCCTTCACTCTCCCTATTTATCTAATCCCTCCTTCCCAACCCCCCACTTTCCCTCCCTTTTTTCCATATGCTCCCCTTTTCCCTTTCCCTATATCCCATTCCTTTTCTTTCTCCCTCTCCCCGTATCCCATTCCCTTCTCTCTCTCTCTCTCTCCCTCTCCCTGCTCTACTCTTCTATTAATTATCTTATACATGAGGGTTCCTTGCTGACACAAGGATAATTTTTATCACTAATGTATAACTCAAGAGATGAATATTTAAGTGGTAAGAAAACCATTGAAAGAGAGAGAGAGAGAGAGAGAGAGAGAGAGAGAGAGAGAGAGAGAGAGAGAGAGAGAGAGAGAGAGAGAGAGAGAGAGAGAGAGAGAGAGAGAGAGAGAGAGAAAGAGAGAGAGAGAGAGGGGGGGGAGGGAGAGAAACACACACACAAACAAATAAACAAACCAAATACATGATAGGAAATAAGGGAATAGGAGCTAAATACAGAGTGTAGAGAATGAGATAGTGAGATAGTGAGAGACACTAAGATAGAGTGAGATAAACTGAGACAGGAGAAGGGTATAGAATAAGATGTTGTTTTAGCCTTATATGCAAATTAAGCTTCCCCACTGTGGTATCAATTAAGAGAGGAGTCTGTCTGGTTGTCTGTCTGTCTATATGAGGGAAGGCTTGCCAGCGCATGAATTACCATAACAATGAGTGTGTTTGATCTGTGAATTACAGAGGAGTTGAAACAATCTGAGACGGCCCTTGTGTGTGTGTGTGTGTGTGTGTGTGTGTGTGTGTGTGTGTGTGTGTGTGTGTGTGTGTGTGTGTGTGTACTCACCTAGTTGAGGTTGCGGGGGTCGAGTCCGAGCTCCTGGCCCCGCCTCTTCACTGATCCCTACTAGGTCACTCTCCCTGAACCGTGAGCTTTATCGTACCTCTGCTTAAAGCTATGTATGGATCCTGCCTCCACTACATCGCTTCCCAAACTATTCCACTTACTGACTACTCTGTGGCTGAAGAAGTACTTCCTAACATCCCTGTGATTCATCTGTGTCTTCAACTTCCAACTGTGTCCCCTTGTTACTGTGTCCAATCTCTGGAACATCCTGTCTTTGTCCACCTTGTCAATTCCTCTCAGTATTTTGTATGTCGTTATCATGTCCCCCCTATCTCTCCTGTCCTCCAGTGTCGTCAGGTTGATTTCCCTTAACCTCTCATCGTAGGACATACCTCTTAGCTCTGGGACTAGTCTTGTTGCAAACCTTTGCACTTTCTCTAGTTTCTTCACGTGCTTGGCTAGGTGTGGGTTCCAAACTGGTGCCGCATACTCCAATATGGGCCTAACGTACACGGTGTACAGGGTCCTGAATGATTCCTTATTAAGATGTCGGAATGCTGTTCTGAGGTTTGCTAGGCGCCCATATGCTGCAGCAATTATTTGATTGATGTGCGCTTCAGGAGATGTGCCTGGTGTTATACTCACCCCAAGATCTTTTTCCTTGAGTGAGGTTTGTAGTCTCTGACCCCCTAGACTGTACTCCGTCTGCGGTCTTCTTTGCCCTTCCCCAATCTTCATGACTTTGCATTTGGTGGGATTGAACTCCAGGAGCCAATTGCTGGACCAGGTCTGCAGCCTGTCCAGATCCCTTTGTAGTTCTGCCTGGTCTTCGATCGAGTGAATTCTTCTCATCAACTTCACGTCATCTGTAAACAGGGACACCTCAGAGTCTATTCCTTCCGTCATGTCGTTCACAAATACCAGAAACAGCACTGGTCCTAGGACTGACCCCTGTGGGACCCCGCTGGTCACAGGTGCCCACTCTGACACCTCGCCACGTACCATGACTCGCTGCTGTCTTCCTGACAAGTATTCCCTGATCCATTGTAGTGCCTTCCCTGTTATCCCTGCTTGGTCCTCCAGTTTTTGCACCAATCTCTTGTGTGGAACTGTGTCAAACGCCTTCTTGCAATCCAAGAATATGCAATCCACCCACCCCTCTCTCTCTTGTCTTACTGCTGTCACCATGTCATAGAACTCCAGTAGGTTTGTGACACAGGATTTCCCGTCCCTGAAACCATGCTGGCTGCTGTTGATGAGATAATTCCTTTCTAGGTGTTCCACCACTCTTCTCCTGATAATCTTCTCCATGATTTTGCATACTATACATGTCAGTGACACTGGTCTGTAGTTTAATGCTTCATGTCTGTCTCCTTTTTTAAAGATTGGGACTACATTTGCTGTCTTCCATGCCTCAGGCAATCTCCCTGTTTCGATAGATGTATTGAATATTGTTGTTAGGGGTACACATAGCGCCTCTGCTCCCTCTCTCAATACCCATGGGGAGATGTTATCTGGCCCCATTGCCTTTGAGGTATCTAGCTCACTCAGAAGCCTCTTCACTTCTTCCTCGGTTGTGTGCACTGTGTCCAGCACATGGTGGTGTGCCCCACCTCTCCCTCTTTCTGGAGCCCCTTCTGTCTCCTCTGTGAACACTTCTTTGAATCTCTTGTTGAGTTCCTCACATACTTCACGGTCATTTCTTGTTGTCTCTCCTCCTTCCTTCCTTAGCCTGATTACCTGGTCCTTGACTGTTGTTTTCCTCCTGATGTGGCTGTACAACAGTTTCGGGTCAGATTTGGCTTTCGCTGCTATGTCGTTTTCATATTGTCTTTGGGCCTCCCTTCTTATCTGTGCATATTCGTTTCTGGCTCTACGACTGCTCTCCTTATTCTCCTGGGTCCTTTGTGTGTGTGTGTGTGTGTGTGTGTGTGTGTGTGTGTGTGTGTGTGTGTGTGTGTGTGTGTGTGTGTGTGTGTGTGTGTGTGTGTGTGTGTGTGTGTGTGTGTGTATGTATGTGTGTGTGTACTCACCTATTTGTGGTTGCAGGGGTCGAGTCTTAGCTCCTGGCCCCGCCTCTTCACCTGTTGCTACTGGGCCCTCTCTCTCCCCGCTCCATGAGCTTTATCAAACCTCGTCTTAAAACTGTGTATGGTTCCTGCCTCCACTACGTCATTTTCTAGGCTATTCCACTGCCTTACAACTCTATGACTGAAGAAATACTTCCTAATATCTCTCTGACTCAATTGTGTCTTCAACTTCCAATTGTGGTCTCTTGTTTGTGTGTCCCCTCACTGGAACATCCTGTCTTTGTCCACCTTGTCTATTCCACGCAGTATTTTATATGTCGTTATCATGTCTCCCCTGACCCTCCTGTCCTCCAGTGTCGTCAGGCCGGTTTCCCTTAATCTTTCTTCATAGGACATTCCCCTTAGCTCTGGAACTAACCTTGTCGCAAACCTTTGTACTTTCTCTAGTTTCTTGACGTGCTTTATAAAGTGCGGGTTCCAAACAGGTGCTGCATACTTCAGTTTGGGCCTGACATACACGGTGTACAGTGTCTTGAACGATTCCTTACTAAGGTATCGGAATGCTGTTCTCAGGTTTTCCAGGCGCCCATATGCTGCAGCAGCTATCTGATTGATATGTGCTTCCCGAGACATGCTCGGTGTTATACTCACCCCAAGATCTTTCTCCTTGAGTGAGGTTTGCAGTCTTTGGCCACCTAGCCTATACTCTGTCTGTGGTCTTCTGTGCCCTTCCCCTATCTTCATGACTTTGCATTTGGAAGGATTAAATTCGAGAAGCCATTTGCTGGACCAGGTGTCCAGTCTGTCCAGGTCTGTTTGAAGTCCTGCCTGGTCCTCATCAGAATTAATTCTCCTCATTAACTTCACATCATCTGCAAAAAGGGACACTTCTGAGTCTAACCCTTCCATCATGTCGTTCACATATACCAAAAATAGCACTGGTCCTAGGACCGACCCCTGTGGGACCCCGCTCGTCACAGGTGCCCACTGTGATACATCATTACGTACCATGACTCGTTGTTGCCTCCTTGTCAGGTATTCTCTGATCCATTGCAGTGCCCTTCCTGTTATATGCGCCTGATGCTCTAGCTTCTGCACTAATCTCTTGTGAGGAACTGTGTCAAAGGCCTTCTTGCAGTCCAAGAAGATGCAATCAACCCACCCCTCTCTCTCGTGTCTTACTTCTGTTATTTTATCATAAAACTCCAGAAGGTTTGTGACACAGGATTTGCCTTCCATGAATCCATGCTGGTTGGCATTTATACTCTTGTTCCGTTCCAGGTGCTCCACCACTCTCCTCCTGATAATCTTCTCCATAACTTTGCATACTATACACGTCAATGACACAGGTCTATAGTTTAGTGCCTCTTTTCTGTCTCCTTTTTTAAAAATGGGAACTACATTTGCCGTCTTCCATACCTCAGGTAGTTGCCCAGTTTCCAGGGACGTGTTGAAGATTGTGGTAAGTGGCACGCACAACATATCTGCTCCCTCTCTAAGGACCCACGGGGAGATGTTGTCCGGTCCCATTGCCTTTGAGGTATCGATGTCCCTTAGCAGTTTCTTCACCTCCTCTTCATCTGTATGTATGTCGTCCAACACTTGTTGGTGTATTCCTTGCTGGTCTGTCCCCCCAGAGTCCTTCCTGTCTCTACTGTAAATACTTCCTTAAATCTCGTGTTGAGCTCCTCACATACCTCTTGATCGTTTCTTGTGAGTTCTCCACCTTCTTTCCTCAGCCTTATCACCTGGTCCTTGACTGTTGTCTTCCTCCTAATGTGGCTATACAGCAGTTTCGGGTCAGATTTGACTTTCGATGCTATGTCGTTTTCATACTGTCGCTGGGCCTCCCTCCTTATCTGTGCATATTCGTTTCTGGCTCTTCAACTAATCTCCTTGTTTTCCTGGGTCCTATGCCTCCTGTACCTTTTCCATTCTCTGTTGCACTTAGTTTTTGCCTCCCTACACCTTCGGGTAAACCAAGGACTCGTTTTGGTCTTCCTATTATTTCTGTTTCCCTTGGGAACAAACCTTTCCTCTGCCTCCTTGCACTTTGTTGCCACATATTCCATCATCTCGTTTACTGATTTTCCTACCATTTCTCTGTCCCACTGAACCTCCTGCAGAAAGTTTCTCATACCTGTGTAGTCCCCCCTTTTATAGTTTGGCCTGTCCCCTTCAGTTCCTGTTACCTTCTCCACTTGTAACTCTACTATATAATCAAAACTCAGAACCACGTGATCGCTAGCTCCAAGGGGCCTCTCGTAAGTGATGTCCTCAATGTCTGAACTGCTCAGGGTGAACACAAGATCCAGTCTTGCTGGCTCATCCTCCCCTCTCTCTCTCTGGTTGTGTCCCTGACATGTTGATGCATGAGGTTTTCAAGTACCACATCCATCATGTGTGTGTGTGTGTGTGTGTGTGTGTGTGTGTGTGTGTGTGTGTTTTCCCCGCAAACTACAAACTACAAACCACGTGTATAACTACCGAACCAGTTACAATAGTTAAGGTATTAACAACTACACACATGGTCCAAGTCGATCGCTGAGGTCCGTGGTTTGATCCCCGGTACGGGTGGAAACAGTAGGACGTGTTTCCTTAAGACACCTGCTGTCCTTATTTACCTAGTAGTAAAATAGGTACCTGGGTGTTAGTGGACTGGCATGGGTTGCATCCTGGGACAAAACTGACCTAATTTTCGGGAAATGCTCAGCATAACAAGCAGCTTTCTATATAGTAGTATGTCATTGATGTCAGCTATGATCTGTATACCTTGTACATGTATTTGTAGAAATAAATATTATTATTATTATTTTTAAAGTCGTCATAAGCTTCTCTGTCTTATATGCAGCTTACTTGTGTACTGTTGTAGTCACGGTATTGTGATTTCACATTCTTTACCCCTGACATGAGGACTGACACTTTGGGGTGGCCCGGTGGCCTGGTGGCTAAAGCTCCTTCACACACGGAGGGTCCGGGTTCGATTCCCGGCGGGTGGAAACGTTTCGACAAGTTTCCTTACACCTGTTGTCCTGTTCACCTAGCAGCAAATAGGTACCTGGGTGTTAGTCGACTGGTGTGGGTCGCATCCTGGGGGACAAGATTAAGGACCACAATGGAAATAAGTTAGATAGTCCTCGATGACGCACTGACCTTCTTGGGTTATCCTGGGTGGCTAACCCTTCGGGGTTAAAAATCCGAACGAAATCTAATCTTATCTTATCTTAACTACTACTAGTACACTACTACCCTCTCACATCTGACCAGTCCTAAGATGAACCAACACTGAATACCACGATAAAAAATTTCTACACTGATAATCCACTGAGTACAACTCCCCCCTCCAACCACTTACGAACCTGAGATGTTTGAGTACAACTCCTCCCCAACCACTTACGAACCTGAGATGTTTGAGTACAACTCCTCCCCAACCACTTACAAACCTGAGATGTTTGAGTACAACTCCTCCCCAACCACTTACGAACCTGAGATGTTTGAGTACAACTCCTCCCCAACCACTTACGAACCTGAGATGTTTGAGTACAACTCCCCCTAACCACTTACGAACCTGAGATGTGTGAGTACAACTCTTCCCCAACCACTTACGAACCTGAGATGTTTGAGTACAACTCCCCCTAACCACTTACGAACCTGAGATGTTTGAGTACAACTCCCCCTAACCACTTACGAACCTGAGATGTTTGAGTACAACTCCCCCTAACCACTTACAAACCTGAGATGTTTGAGTACAACTCACCCTAACCACTTACGAACCTGAGATGTTTGAGTACAACTCCCCCTAACCACTTACGAACCTGAGATGTTTGAGCACAACTCCCCCTAACCACTTACGAACCTGAGATGTTTGAGCACAACTCCCCCTAACCACTTACGAACCTGAGATGTTTAAGTACAACTCCTCCCCAACCACTTACGAACCTGAGATGTTTGAGTACAACTCTTCCCCAACCATTTAGGAAGCCGAGGCGTCCACGGAGACCTCCAGGAAGGGTCGTCAGTCATCCCTCAACACTACAAGACACAGATCAACATAAACACTAATTTAACCAAGTATATATATGCTAAAACGTTGAATAAAGCACGGGGAAGTTATCACTCCTACCGTGACAATGATCATGTTGCTACGACCACCATGACATGCAAACTATTTATATTAACACATCGGCCGTCTCCCACCAAGACAGGGTGGTCCGAAAAAGAAAAACTTTCACCATCATTCACTCCACCACTGTCTTGCCAGAGGCGCTCTTACACTACAGTTATAAAACTGCAACATTAACACCCCTCCTTCAGAGCAAACTGTTATCAAGTTATCAATTTATTAAGTTATCAGGATGTCAAATTATCAGATAATTATCGAGTTATCAAGGTTATCAAGGTGTGGTATACTTGTGTTTGTCGTAAATCATTGACGTCTTGCGTCGCGCACTCTGATGTGGCGCTGATGAAGGGGACGGGATCTTGATTCGAGGAACTGGAGCAACTTTCCTGCTCCTCGGATCAAACTTGAATACACTCCTGTTCCCTCCCCCCTCCATGCGCTATGTGACCACTACAGGTTTAGCGCCTCACGCTGACGGCAAATCTAGTATATCTAGAGTGAGGGAGAGTACGAGAGTGAGAGAGAGAGAGAGAGAGAGAGAGAGAGAGAGAGAGAGAGAGAGAGAGAGAGAGAGAGAGAGAGAGAGAGAGAGAGAGAGAGAGAGAGAGAGAGTGAGAGAGAGAGAGAGAGAGACTGGCAGAGAGAGAGAGAGAGAGAGAGAGAGAGAGAGAGAGAGAGAGAGAGAGAGAGAGAGAGACTGTAGAGACTGCAGAACTGGTAGAGGGCAGCAGGAGTGGAGGAGGACGTGGTGGAGGAAGACATCTACAGCCGTCTCACCCTCCACTAACACAGTTCCAGCGGCAGAATCGAGGACAAATCTGCGAAACACAGGAGGTACAACAAATCCTAGTCCACCCTCCCAGGCACCTAGGCTGTGCTCTCGTGTCACCGGAAGGGGCACTCTGCCAACAACTGCCTGCGAGATACCAGGTGTAACTACTGCTACAAGAAAGGACATAAGGAGGACCAGTGTCGGAAGAAAAAGGAACTTGACAGACAGGGCCACCTGTTTAGAGACCTGTTCTCAGAACAAACCAGCAGGATCTCTGAATTGGTAAACTCTCACACGTCACCCACTTAGCTACTCCTATCCCAGCCCATCAGGTGGGATTGGGCCTTATACAAGACCACAGACCTACATCCCTGCAGCTGCCTCAGTACCCTACCTCTCTCAGGGCAGGCACCTTACATTCCCTACACACCCACCACCTCAAGCTGACCACTTCATCATGAGGAGCCAGTCTATCAGCATCCTGTCGGCCAACATTAGAGGTTTCATTACTAATGTTGAGCTCTACATAGCTTTGTGAACACTGACGTCCCGACATGATAGCTGTTGTTGAAACATTTTTGGATGACAGGACTCCAGAAAATTTTGCAAGAATTGCTGGCTACACCTCATGGATGAGAAGAGACAGGCAAGGGCAAGGAGGTGGTGTTGCTGTGTGCTTCTCTAAAAGTGTTCATGCCCAGCACATAGATGTTGCCACCCCTACACATCTTGAAATGATGTTCTTCAAGCTCTGTATAAACACTAGTACCTCTGTACTAGCATGTGCAATGTACAGACCTCAGTGGCAACATGCAGACCCTATCAACTTCCTAATGGAAAATATTGACTCTTCTGCTACAACACAACTGTCAACATATTATAATTGTTGGTGCCTCAACCAGCACCTTATACAGAGGGACTTTGTGACCTTCTTGCAGTGTTTGACATGAGAAACTTTGTTGATTTCCCTACTCATATCTCTGGCCTCCTTCCCTCCCAGTAGTGAGTGATCTGGCAGAAGGCATAGTCACTTGTCAACCCCTCGGCTACGTTGGATCGTCTGACCACAAGGCTGTTTTTACCACACTTAAGATCCCAACAGAACGAGGTGAGGAGTCCACACGCACAACCTGGCTATGGGAAAGAGGTAGGTTGGCCAGCCCTTTGCTCTGAGCTCACCACCACCGACTGGAATGCTCTTCTCCAGGGGGATGTTGACAACCAAGTGAAAGCCTTCACTGGACACATCCTTAATCTGCAACAAGAACACATTCCTCACCGGCAATATGTGACAAAGCCTACAGATCAGCCTTGGTTTGGCTTTCGTTGTAGAGAGGCTGCTACTGCTAAGTACAAAGCATGGCGAAGGTATAAGAGACATCCTACCACCTATAACAGGAACTTGCACATGCAAGCCTGTAGGCATATGGGTGATGTTCAAAAGTGGGCCATTACTAAATGGGAGGTGGACACTAAAAGAAAGTTAGCATCAGGTAGGGTAGGCTCCAAAACCTGGTGGTCCCTGGTCAAGGACAGACAAGGTTATCTGCCTGATGAACTTATTCCACCTCTAAATCGACAGGATGGGACCACCTCTACTAGTAGTCAAGAGAAGGCGGACCTCTTTGCTGAACACTTTGCTACCAAAATGCAAGTTCCTGATCCAGCAAGGGACCCTCCTTGGCTGCTGCAAGAACTGTGTCAAAACTGTCAGTGGTGACAATAAGGCAGGAGGAGGTGCATTTCCTTCTTAAATCACTTGACCAAGAAAGGCTGGGGTGGGCCCAGACAAGTTGAGCCCAAGATTGTTGAGAAGATGTGCAGACCAGCTAGCAGCACCTCTAACTCGCATCTTTCAGCACTGCCTAGTACAGTGTAAATGGCCCTCTCCATGGAAAGAGGCAAATGTAGTCCCTGTTCACAAAAAGAAGAGCAGAGCAGAAATCAGCAACTACAGACCAGTGTCACTCCTGTCAATCACTGGTAAGATCCTTGAGACAATAATCTCAAGACAAATGACAGATTTTTTTGACTACCACTCACTACTTTGTGATCGTCAATATGGCTTCAGGAAAGGTTACTTCTGCTGCCTGATCTGTTGTTAAACCTCTCCACTAAGTGGCACCAGTCACTGGATGAATCCAAAGTCAGCTGTGTGGTAGCACTGGACATTGCTGGCGCTTTGACCGCCGTGTGGCACCGGGCCTCTTAGCAAAACTTCAAGCACTGGGAATTGCAGGCTCTACGCTATGTCTCCTCAGTGATTACCTTCATGGTAGATCTCTAAGTGTAGTCCTCAATGGAACGGAATCAGCAAGGCATCCTATTGGGGGAAGCGTTCCACAAGGAAGTGTGCTGGGTCCACTGTTATGGAATGTCTACTTCAACGACCTTCTTCATCTCATCCCAGAATCACATGCATATGCAGACGACTGTACACTGACATTCACTTATCCAAGAGAAGAAATGCCAGCTGCTCTAAGCTACATCAATCACCAGCTGAGGCTATATCAGCAGGGGAAATAGATGGCAAGCAACATTTGCACCTGAAAAACGCAAATGATGTTCGTCTCTAGGCACCATGATGGTAATGCTGGCGCAGTAGTAAGGATGAATGGGACGATGTTGGCACCTGGAGAAAGTTGATATCCTTGGGGTGAAATTTGACTCAAACTAACCATGAAGAACCATGTTGTAAATCTTGCAAACAAGGCAGCCAGAAGCTTACAGCACTTGCCGTATCGCATCTGCTTGACAGTAGAGGGGTTTGCAAGATCCTGTACGAGGCACAAGTACGCTCACACCTTGAGTATGCTCCACTTTCTTGGTTTGCCTGCCCCCCTCTCATCTGCGACTGCTTGACGGAGTAGAGAACAGAGCAAGACGTCTCATCTCTCCCGCCTGGACCCATCCTGGATAGATCTGTCATTTCAGCAGAGCCTTCAACATAGGAGGGATGGGTGGGTGGCCTTACTGTTATGTACAAGGCCAATATTGTCAAAATACCACACTTGGATCCACTTCGAGGACAGCGTGAAACAAGCTTTTATGCCACAAGACGGGCAGAAAGCACAACTTCACTCTGGCTGTACCCTTCTCCAGAACATCACTCCATCTGAGATCATACATACCCAGGATGACTCAGTATGGGAACACATTCGTCAGCATAATGATGTCAACGAGATAACGTCAGTTGATCAAATGAAAATGCTGGCCCACAGATGGCTCCCAACTTCATCCTGTTCTACTTGTATGTCTCATAACAAAAATGCTTTCAAATGAGCTGATGTAGGTAACAGCTCTTGCTTAATAAGTTAGGAATCCTTAACCTGTAAATGGCTGTCAATAAAGCTAGGGATGTCCAAATGTCCAGAGATAGAGAGAGAGAGAGAGAGAGAGAGAGAGAGAGAGAGAGAGAGAGAGAGAGAGAGAGAGAGAGAGAGAGAGAGAGAGAGAGAGAGAGAGAGAGAGAGAGAGAGAGAGAGAGAGAGAGAGAGAGAGAGAGAGAGAGAGAGAGAGAGAGAGAGAGAGAGAGAGAGAGAGAGAGAGAGAGAGAGACAGAGAGAGAGAGAGAGAGAGAGAGAGAGAGAGAGAGAGAGAGAGAGAGAGAGAGAGAGAGAGAGAGAGAGAGAGAGAGAGAGAGAGAGAGAGAGAGAGAGAGAGAGAGAGAGAGAGAGAGATAGAGAGAGAGAGAGAGAGAGAGAGAGAGAGAGAGAGAGAGAGAGAGAGAGAGAGAGAGAGAGAGAGAGAGAGAGAGAGAGAAGGGTGGCTAGCCAAAAGCGGAAATTATCATTTTGCAAACCGATCAAAACCTTCAATTGGGCAATGGTTGTGATTTGGCGCCAGCACAAATTGACGAGGGAGAGAGTGAGTGAGAGAGTGTGAGAGTGAGAGTGAGTGTGAGAGTGAGAGAGTGAGAGTGAGAGTGAGTGAGTGAAGAAATACTTCCTAACATCCCTGTGGCTCATCTGAGTCTTCGACATCCTTGTTACTGTGACACATCTCTGAAACATTCTGTCCCTATCCACCTTGGCAATTCCTCTCAGTATTCTATACGTCGTTATCATGTCCACCCCTATCCTTCCTGTCCACTAGTGTTGTCAAGGTTTGTGTGTGCTCACCTATTTGTGGTTGCATGGGTCGATTCATAGCTCCTGGCCCCTGCTCTTCACTGGTAGCTAATAGGTCCTCTCTCTCCCTGCTCCCTGAGCTTTATCAAACCTCGTCTTAAAGCTATGTATGGTTCCTGCCTCCACTACATCACTTGTCACTGTTCCACTTCTTGACAACTCTGTGGCTGAAGAAATACTTCCTAACATCCCTTTGACTCATCTGAGTCTTCATCCAACTGTGACCCCTTGTTTCTGTGTACCATCTCTGGAACATCCTGTCTCTGTCCACCTTGTCAATTCCTAGTAGTATTTTGTATGCCGTTATCATGTCTCCCCTGACCCTCCTGTCCTCCAGTGCTGTCAGGCCGATTTCCCTTAACCTTTCTTCGTAGGACACTCCCGAGCTCAGGAACTAGTCTTGTTGCAAACCTTTGCGCTTTCTCTAATTTATTGACGTGGTTGACCAGGTGTGGGTTCCAAACTGGCGCTGCATACTCCAGTATGGGCCTGACGTACACGGTGTAGTGTCTTGAGCGATTCCTCACTGAGGTATCGGAATGCTATCCTCAGGTTTGCCAGGCGCCCATATGATTCAGCAGTTTCAGGGGTCGAATCACAGCTCCTGGCCCCTCCTCTTCCCTGGTCGCTACTAGGCCCACTCTCTCTGCTCCATGAGCTTTATTGTACCTGTGTGTGTGTGTGTGTGTGTGTGTGTGTGTGTGTGTGGGTAGCCAACACACACACAGTGTCGACTAACCTACCCTAGCGTAAACACTATACACATAACCCAATAACCGCACCACTCTAAGGGAGGGGAAGGGGTAGAACAAGCAGTGGGGGCCCGAACCACACCCCTTACAAAGGGAAAAGGGGAAAAACCGGTGGATAAAAGGGGTGTGTAAAAAGAGTATAAAACACGAGAATAACGCCACAATGAGTAACCTGCGTGAAGAGAGTTAGAGAGAGAGACAAGTGGCGGGGAAAGAAGGAAGTAAGTGGATCAGGGGAATAACTGATCCACTTTGTGATGATGATCCTGGCATATCAATGATCCTCGTCTCTGCCAAGAGGATCAAAAATGAATACACAGATACAGTCCTAGTAAAAAAATAGAAAAGAGTAATGGCATCTGGTCAATTTTCTTCTGGTGTGAACGAGAGTCATTGTATACTGTCACTTCCCGTGTACTGACCAACACTTCCCTCCACACTAACTGTTGTATACTGACTATCACTTCCCCTGGTCTTCACTGTTGTGTACTGACTATCACTTCCCCTGGTTTTCACACTCCACACTCACTGTTGTACACTGGCTCTGTTAATTTCACCGTTGTGCACCAGTCTTTCTAACAGTGTCACGCAGTAGAAGTGCAGTACAGAAGGTAAACTCAACCGGACAAAGCTCGATATTTACACTGCTTGCTTAAAGGATCAAATACTCAGGAAAATAACTGAAGCTAGAAGAGTGAATGTAAAGAATGACTTTCAGAAGTCTGGAAATTCATACACATCACTATTATCTGCATCATACTGATGACTACAACCTCCAGTATCCAGCACCAGTGTTGATCCTTCAGCCCAAGTAAACGTTAAATGAAGGTTGAGAATGCTAGGAAGAATGCAGCCACATGTTTATATATATATATATATATATATATATATATAGTATATATATATATATATATATATATATATATATATATATATATATATGCAAGGAATTCGTAAGAGCAGGCGAAATATACACAAACAGTGATCTCTGGCTGAAGGAGACTCGAACCTACGAACCTTGGAACAAGGTATGCAGTGCTTTACCAATCTACCCACACTGGACCAATACCTTGGAGTCCAGCTTGCGCTAGACTTTGATCCCAGGCAGCCAGCCAGAGATCAGTGTTTATATATATATATATATATATATATATATATATATATATATATATATATATATATATATATATATATATATTTGGGAGTGGACGTGTCAGCGGGTGGGTCTATGAAGGATGAGGTGAATCATAGAATGATGAGGGGAAAAGGGTGAGTGGTGCACTTAGGAGTCTGTGGAGACAAAGAACTTTGTCCTTGGAGGCAAAGAGGGGAATGTATGCAGCGAGGAGAAGGCTGGAGGCAGTGGAGATGTCATGTCTGAGGGCAATGTGTGGTGTGAATATAATGCAGAGAATTCGTAGTTTGGAAGTTAGGAGGAGGTGTGGGATTACCAAAACTGTTGTCCAGAGGGCTGAGGAAGGGTTGTTGAGGTGGTTCGGACATGTAGAGAGAATGGAGCGAAACAGAATGACTTCAAGAGTGTATCAGTCTGTAGTGGAAGGAAGGCGGGGTAGGGGTCGGCCTAGGAAAGGTTGGAGGGAGGGGGTAAAGGAAGTTTTGTGTGCGAGGGGCTTGGACTTCCAGCAGGCGTGCGTGAGCGTGTTTGATAGGAGTGAATGGAGACGAATGGTTTTTAATACTTGACGTGCTGTTGGAGTGTGAGCAAAGTAACATTTATGAAGGGGTTCAGGGAAACCGGCAGGCCGGACTTGAGTCCTGGAGATGGGAAGTACAGTGCCTGCACTCTGAAGGAGGGGTGTTAATGTTGCAGTTTAAAAACTGTAGTGTAAAGCACCCTTCTGGCAAGACAGTGATGGAGTGAATGATGGTGAAAGTTTTTCTTTTTCGGGCCACCCTGCCTTGGTGGGAATCGGCCAGTGTGATAATAATAAAAAAATAATATATAAATATATATATATATATATATAATATATGTATAACATATATATATAATATATATATATATATATATACCTTTATATCAACAATGTATCTCTTAAATCTTCTGTACCATATTATGTAATAAAATATTCCTATTAGTAAAAAAAAAAAATATATCAAAAGATGGGGTGGTAGGGGAAGTGGAATATTCAAACGGCTTCAGGAAGAAATCCAAATATTTTTCCTTGAAGCCTTTTTTCCACTTCTCCGAGGCTGTGGGTCCCACATTTTACACCAGAGGTGGACCCCATACTATATATATATATATATATATATATATATATATATATATATATATATATATATATATATATATATATATATATATATATATATATATATATAGTCTGGAAAGTGACGTAATGGAGACAAGAAACATATATAGTTTTAGGACGATGTTTGATAAAGCTCATGTAGCAGGGAGAGACAGAACCTAGTAGCGACCAGTGAAGAGACGGGGCCAGGAGCTATGAATCGACCCCTACAACCACAAATAGGTGAGTACACACACACACACACACTCCCTCCTTCCATCCATGCACCAATTTCACTCATCTATTTCTTGTTCTCTCTATCTTGTCATTACCAATGAAGCAGAAGAAGCTGGGCCGGGGAGAAGCGGATCCTCAAAGGAACTACTGGAACGAAAATGCCTCCTCTGGACTCTTACGAGATCACACACAAAGACGGGCGTAACACCAGCCACTCAATTCTCATCCTTACGGCTCTCTTGCACTCCATGAAGGGATACTAGTAAGATTCAGGCCCGTTGGAGGGATGCTAGTAAGATTCCAGGCCTGTTGGAGGGATGCTAGTAAGATTCCAGGCCTGTTGGAGGGATGCTAGTAAGATTCCAGGCCTGTTGGAGGGATGCTAGTAAGATTCCTGGCCTGTTGGAGGGATGGTAGTAAGATTCCAGGTCCGTTGAAGGGATGCTAGTAAGACTCCTGGCCTGTTGGAGGGATGGTAGTAAGATTCCAGGACCGTTGAAGGGATACTAGTAAGATTCCAGGCCTGTTTCAGGGATACTAGTAAGATTCCATGCCTGTTGGAGGGATACTAGTAAGATTCCATGCCTGTTGGAGGGATACTAGTAAGATTCCATGCCTGTTGGAGGGATACTAGTAAGATTCCAGGCCTGTTGGAGGGATACTAGTAAGATTCTGTGCCTGTTGGAGGGATACTAGTAAGATTCCAGGCCTGTTGGAGGGATACTAGTAAGATTCCAGGCCTGTTGGAGGGATACTAGTAAGATTCCATGCCTGTTGGAGGGATACTAGTAAGATTCCAGGCCTGTTGGAGGGATACTAGTAAGATTCCAGGCCTGTTGGAGGGATACTAGTAAGATTCCAGGCCTGTTGGAGGGATACTAGTAAGATTCCATGCCTGTTGGAGGGATACTAGTAAGATTCCAGGCCGGTTGGAGGGATACTAGTAAGATTCCAGGCCTGTTGGAGGGATACTAGTAAGATACCAGGCCTGTTGGAGGGATACTAGTAAGATTCCAGGCCTGTTGGAGGGATACTAGTAAGATTCCAGGCCTGTTGGAGGGACACTAGTAAGATTCCATGCCTGTTGGAGGGATACTAGTAAGATTCCAGGCCTGTTGGAGGGATACTAGTAAGATTCCAGGCCTCTCGGAAAACAGGAAAATTGACAATGTGGAGTTTTCAGATGAGCAGTACTTTTAGGAATGAAGGTAAGTTGATGGTGGAGTTAGGTAAATCAGTGAGGGATGTTGAGAGATGGAGAGGGGGAGATAGATAGACAGATAGATAGATAGATAGATAGATAGATAGATAGATAGATAGATAGATAGATAGATAAATAGATAGATAGACAGAGAGAGAGAGAGCGAGAGAGAGACAGAGAGAGAGACAGAGAGAGCGTATGATCACTGGAGGGGTGGAGGCGGGCAGCACCACAACACAATATGCTGATTGTCACACATGACAGATGTTGGTCCAGTCCTGCTGACTCTTGGTGTTCCAGCGGGTGTTCCAGCGGGTGTTCCAGCGAATGTCCCAGCAAGTGTTCCAGCGAGTGTCGCAGCAAGTGTTCCAGCGAGTGTCGCAGCAAGTGTTCAAGCGAGTGTTCCAGCAGGTGCTCCGGCGAGTGATCCAGGAATATACCTTTGAGTATTCCCCGTGTTCCACCATAGTTCCAGGAGTGTTCCAGCAATGTTCAGGGAATATATCAGAGAGAGAGAGAGAGAGAGAGAGAGAGAGAGAGAGAGAGAGAGAGAGAGAGAGAGAGAGAGAGAGAGAGAGAGAGAGAGAGAGAGAGAGAGAGAGAGAGAGAACTGTTAAGTATTCAGCTCTTGAGTTTACCTGGAGAGAGTTCCGGGGGTCAACGCCCCCGCGGCCCGGTCTGTGACCAGGCCTCCTGGTGGATCAGAGCCTGATCAACCAGGCTGTTACTGCTGGCTGCACGCAAACCAACGTACGAGCCACAGCCTGGCTGGTCAGGAACCGACTTTAGGTGCTTGTCCAGTGCCAGCTTGAAGACTGCCAGGGGTCTGTTGGTAATCCCCCTTATGTATGCTGGGAGGCAGTTGAACAGTCTCGGGCCCCTGACACTTATTGTATGGTCACTTAACGTGCTAGTGACACCCCTGCTTTTCATTGGGGGGATGTTGCATCGTCTGCCAAGTCTTTTGCTTTCGTAGTGAGTGATTTTCGTGTGCAAGTTCGGTACTAGTCCCTCTAGGATTTTCCAGGTGTATATAATCATGTATCTCTCCCGCCTGCGTTCCAGGGAATACAGGTTTAGGAACCTCAAGCGCTCCCAGTAATTGAGGTGTTTTATCTCCGTTATGCGCGCTGTGAAGGTTCTCTGTACATTTTCTAGGTCAGCAATTTCACCTGCCTTGAAAGGTGCTGTTAGTGTGCAGCAATATTCCAGCCTAGATAGAACAAGTGACCTGAAGAGTGTCATCATG